>NC_052961.1:1620153-1717653 GCF_013358895.1 Oreochromis aureus
TCACCAGTGTGAATGTGTGTGGAATGGGTGATGACTGATTGTGTAAAGCTTTTGGGGTCCTTAGACTAGTAAAGCGCTATACAAATATAGACCATTTACCATTTGAATCCTCCTTAGTTATGCTGCACTAGACGTAGGCTGCCGGGATTCCCATGATGCATTGAGTTTTTCCTTCCAGTCACCTTTCTCACCTACTGTGTTAATAGACCTCTGCATTGAATAATTAGGACAAAGACACACTGTGAAGAGAGCAAAGATTAATAATAACTGTCTTCCTTCTCACCCCAGCTAGTCGCAGCAGATGGCCCCGCCCTCCCTGAGCCTGGTTGTGGAGGTTTCTTCCTGTTAAGGGAGTTTTCCTTCCCACTGTTGACAGCCATCTGATTGTTGGGCTTGATGGATAACTGTTTTGATTTTGGACAGTATAAATAAAACTGAACCGAGTTTAATTATTTAATTTTTTTAATTCAACTGGGTTTACTATAAAATCCATTGTGGTGGTGTACAGAAGTGTACAGAGGTCAGACTCATTTATGGATGTGACTGTAGCTACTGTCTAAAACATGAAGTCAGAGTGCATCAAACCTGCTTTATTACATGTAGTTTTTCCTTTTCTCTGATACTGTGTATGTATAACAGAGAGGAGGATTGTGCAGTCAGCTGTGTACAGATGTGCAGATACACAAACGTGCTTCCTAGAATGGCACTCAGGACATCAAGAACAGGTAGTTTAACATTTTAATAACAAATGACTGTTTGAATAAAAACAGCAGCAGCTCTAATAATGATCTCAAACACTTTAATAAAGCTGAAAACGAGCTGCTTCCTGTGTCCCTGCAGCTGTGATGGAAGAAAAGTGTGACATAAATATGAACATCACTGTACTTCTGATCCCGGTGTCTGCACGTACCTGGACACCACCTACACCTGCGTCCAGAGAGTCTGTTACATCTGTGATTATAAACTAATAATTAATCACATCTGTACATGAATTATTACAGTTTTAATGTGATGTGTTTCTTTGTCAGTCCACAGTGTAACATGTGAACAATCCAGCGAAACTTCAGTGTGGTCAGATTTATTTTTCATTTATTGTAACTTTAGTGGATTCATTTGATAGAACTACAAACATGGTTACAGTTTATGAACTCTTCCTCAGGTGAAGGACAGGTTAGTCGCCTCTCACTTTGTCGCCGTGGACAAGACTACGGGTTTGATGGACGTCCTGACTCTCAGCTTCAAAATGTTAACTGCTCGAGTCCCAATAGTAAAGAATATGTAACTAACAGGTACAGATGCTGACTCTCTTTCTTCAGCTTTCCATCTTCTCTCAGATGACACGGCCTATTTCAAGCCTCTGCTGACTCACCTTTACCTGCATTCACAGCTGTAACTGGCAGAACAGCTGTACTGTTGAAGCATCAAACACAGTTTGAGACCCTGTGGTGGCACCTACAAGTACCTGGAGGTGTTTTATGCCTGTGGGTAAGTAACAAAATCAAACAATAAACTTGCAAATTGTAAATTCAGGAATAAAATTATAATTGTTCTTTATTTTGAATTAATATTTCAGTCTTAAAAAACCCTTTATCATCAGACATGAAGGTTACATCAGCCCTTTTGCAGATCCTGAGTAAACAGAGAAAAATAGTTTTATAAAAGTTTGAGAATAAACTAGCACCATTTTCATCAATCTGTTGTAAATATTTTCATACGAAAACATCCAAGAAATCAGCGAAACTGATCAAATAGTATTGATACTCCCAATCAAAATTTTAAAACCATCCTTTTCTTTTCTCTTTGGTACTGCTCTGACATTAGACCTACTATCAAAAAATAGAAAATAAGTTATTTTTTCTCCGTTGTATGAAAACTCTCAGAATTTCCTCTGAGTTTTCAAAATGCTGCAGAAATGAACCTGGCTTTCATTCACTGCCTTCATCGATATAACCACAGCATAATATCCACACTGCCGCTTAGTTTCATGTCATCACATAAAGGATGTTCAGTCATTCACATCACAGCATTAAAAGCCTTTTCTGGACTCGGCTGTAGCTCTGAGCCTCAGCATGGAAAGAAAACAGCAAGTTTAACTTTTGGAAAATGTACTACCATGATACAAACACATCAGCTGACGTGCAAACTGCATAGTGACACTTTCCACCCTCACATGCACCTTTGCCTCCTTCCATCTGGCCGACTTTCACAGCATCAAACCATAACAGCCAGACACTGCGGGCTTCTTCCCCAAGCAGTCAGAGCCTCAACTCACTACCACCAAAGACTGACAAACACAAAGACCTCTACAACACTTTAACAATATTCAGAAGACTCAATAACACAACACAAACACAAACTTTCATAAATGCACTATAAACGGAACAACATGCCTATTTGGCCACCTTAGTTACATGATTTTGACCACATCTACATTATATGTAGATGTGCTGTATGTGGTATTTGCACATTTTACATCTTGCACATGCCACCGAAAACTGTTTAAACACCATCAAACAGTTTGACCATTAACAGCAAAGACCTGGAGGACAACTTAGGTCAACTGAACCTCCTCTTGCTGTTTAGATGTCCTGCCAACAAGTTTTCAAAAAGGTCTCAAAGACTTTGGAGTCAGACCTGTTACAGATCGTCAACTTTTCTTTAATGTCAGGTGTGTTTCCAGAACCACTAAAACTGCTGTAATTGTCACGACTGGGGCAGCTGTGATGTGAGGAAAAGGAGGACTAAATGCAGCACTTATTAGGATGAGGGTGATTTATTAAGAATACCGAAGTGATGGCAAACAGAAGTAAGGATGAACTAAACTGGGAGAAACTAAACCAAAGAGCAGCAACCTGAACATGAAGGGAGGACAGCAGGGATTCACGGTAATGTAGAGTACGCAGGGTAACACAGAGGATGAACACAGACGACCACGATGAGGAACTTCTTCTTCTTCTTCTTGTTTTTAACGGCGGTTGGCAACCAACGTAAAAGGAGCATTACCGCCTCCTGTTCCGAGTATGGATCAGACAGTGAGCTACAATCTGTATCAAAACAAAACACCCCTCACACTCTTTCATACACACCATAGCCTTCCAAAACCCCACCAAGTCCCTCACCTGTGCCCTACTACCCTCCAACACTTCTTCAGATTAACTCGATTCGCCTCGCCCTCAATCTATTCTGCAGCTTTCTCAGCTCCACATCATAAACCCTTTGCAACGCAGTGCACACATGCTCTACTGCTCCTCCTCCTCCTGGCACACTCTCACAAAGCCCTGTCTCATGCTCTCCTACCATCTGTAGTGTTTTATTTAACCCATGTCCCAGTCTAAGCCTGGTAATGACCACCTCTTCTCCCATCACCCCACAACCTACACCCTGCCACCTCCTTCTTAAATGATACAAGTGCCTGCCTACTCCCTGAATCCCACCGCCTCTGCCACTCCCGAACAACCTGCCTCCAACAATACCCTTGCTTCAGATCCGTGTTTAATTTCCATCTCAGTCCTATGTTTAGTCAATGTCTTTTTGCCAACCTATCCACCTTTTCATTTCCACTGATTCCTACATGAGCTGGCACCCAAAGAAAGTGAATATTGCCACCACAACACCTTATTCTGCTTATAGTCTCCAGAATAGTAAACAGCATACCCTGCCTTGTCTTCGAACAAAATGATTGTAGACCTGAAAGAACAGCTGCCGAGTCAGGAGCATTACCGCCACTACCTGCCTGAGTTTTGAACACCTATCCATCACCATGCTACCAAAATTGCTACCATTTTCAACTGTGTTACCTGAAAGGCCATCCGGTGTCTTTTGGTTCTTCAAGCCGCCGTCGTGCGTCTGGAACTTTAAACATCCGTGAGAACACATGAATATGCCAGGAGTATTCATTCGAGCTGTGAAAATGGAAATGCTGACACAAGATCGACTTTTCCTTTCAATTTCCTCTTCAGATCAGCAGTACCAGTCCACAGGAGGGGTCTCCAATAACCATGGAGGAACCACAGGGAACACAACTGCAGGACATATTTAAGTTCATACACATGACACTCCTTAGCCCACTGATTCCCCACCTTTCCAATGAACCTTCTGACTGACTTTCCATACTCCCAGCACTCCAGTACCTCCTTTGTGGGATGTGCATCACCATGACTACAAGATCAGACAGTAATTCACTGATACTGCTTCCTCCTAAGATCCAGGGGCATTTCTCACCATCTCCACCCTGTGGGGCACTGACTGGGAGACGTTTTCGGCTACAGCACGCTCTGGGGCTTCCGATTACCTGCAAAACATCCAGCGTCCCAACACCAGAGCAGAGCTGCTGAACCATATGCCACACACCCATAATCGAAGACAGATCTAATCAATGCTGGTAAAAGTCTTTTCAAAGCAGAAGAGCTTGCTCCCCAACCCCTCCAGCTACACACCTCATAACATTAACAACTTTTTACATTTGGTTTCAATCCGGTCAATATGCTCCCCTCCATGTCAGTCTTGAATCAAACACAACACCTAAGTACTTAAAAGAGCTCACTTTCCCAATTCCCTCATCATACAGTTTCAATGTCAAAGGAGTCTCACTCACTTGATCTTTTGTGTAAGAACATCATTTTGTTTTTCCACAGCCCTGAATCTGAGTTAAATCCCCACGCCCAACCACCATATTTACAGCCTCCTGAACCGTTGCCCACTAGGTGCTCCAATATTTCTTCCTTTTTCCATAACACACCATCATCAATGAACCTGAGCCACTCCCAATACCCTCAGGAACATCAGAAAAACATCATTGATCATTATAACAAAAAGCAGGGGACCATCGCACTGCCCTGTGGCGTCCCATTCACTAACCGTGCACTGACTAGAAATTGTATGAGGCCAATTCGCGCTTGGATCTTCCTACCAGATAAAGTCTTGGATCAATTAAATGTCCTGCCACCAATACCCAACTTATGCAACAGTTAAAGCCCATCCCTCCACAACATATCATATGCCTTTTCTATGTCCAAAAAACTTTTGCCAAAACAGATTCTTTGACTGACGCAATTTTCCGTGCAACATTCTCACAAGTCTAACAATAGCATCAGTGGGTCATTCCGGAGCTGTCCTGAAACCACTTTGGTAATTATTCTAAGCCCTTTTCTTTCCAGTTCAAAAGGACAGTCTTGCATGTTATCATACGTTCCATTAACTTGCACACATTTGATGTAGAAGCCGATTGGTCTGTAAGCTATCTGGTTTTAGATGTGGATCCTTCCGAGGTTTTTCTTGTTAACAATAAGCCTCCTTCAAAGTGCGGGAGGCCACCCTTAATCAAACTGTGTTAACCAAACGTAGCAGTTTATTAAGCGCTTTTCGTACCAAGGTGCTTCAACATTAAATAATAAAGTTGATCCTTTCCCGGGGCTGTGGGCTTTGTTTTGAAGCGCTGCATTTTCCTCCAAGAAAACACCGCGCATCCAGACTACTGTCCGTAATAAGCGCTTCTTCGTAATCCTCCAGTATCGTGCTTTTAGTTTGGCACATTCTGTCCTTTCCCAACACTCGAGATGTTATCCAGAGCTATGAATCTTAGCAAAAGTTTTCTCACCACTGCCTCCACTTTTTCTGAGCTGTTACAAAGTTCTGTTGTTGAAAGATGAACTGGGTAATCCCCATTCCCGCCCGGTCCGCCTCCCATTCTTTGATTCATGCCCCAGACCTCCCCCACTGGAGTGGTTCTTCCTATTTAAGAACAAGTTAACCTCCAACTGCTCCGCTTAACGTCTCACTGTTCTCCTGACCACCGCCTGCTTTTCTGTATGCAATCCAGAGCCTGCGTGTTAAGGGTTCTTCGGAGAAATTTAAATGCCTTGTTCCTTTCCTTCATGGTCAATTCGACATTCCTCTGTCACTGTGGCACCAGGGGTCCTACTTGCCATGCCTTTACTGTGAGTCGGGGATTGAGGCTTGGCGGCTACCATAAGCACTTCAATGACGTTATTCATTTGTTCAGCATACCAGACTCATCAACCCATGCCGATCGACGCCTCATAGCGGATGGAATTTGTCCAGTCAGCCCTATGAAACTCCACTTCATGTACACCTCTCCTAGAGACACCCGGTATCTGCCCTCAACATCACAGAAAACAGGATAGTGGTCACTGCCTATGGTAGATGTCTGTTCCTGATGGTCCATGACTTATTCCTGCAAGGACAGTTGAGACTAGAGTTAAATCAAAGAACTGACTCTGTTCCATTAACAACATTACACACGGGTCCCCACCATCATTCAGGCACACACCAAATTGCATGTATCCATCAATTCCTCAATTACCTTACTGCATTTTGTCGGTCGTGGTGCCTCCCACACTCTGCTATAGGCATTAAAATCCCACACCAAATAACTCTACGACAGTCACTTCCTTCAATCGAGCGAAAGGCAGCGGCAGCTCAATCTGGCACAAGGATTGTGAAAATTCACGATAACATTTGGGTCATTCCTATCCCAAAACCTCAATAACTAATACTGCTCCAAATCATTGCCTTTGCAAGGAGTCTATATGGAATGTCTTGCTTGACAAATCGTTGCACATCCTCCCCCTCCACCACGGTCCCTGTCATTCTTATTATCTTGTACCCACCAACACAATCAAAGAAGATTTAAGCCAGTTTCCTGTACACTTAAATAGACATCGGTTTTAACATCAAGGAGTTTGATAGAAATGCTTCAACTCCTGGCCATTGACCAACAGACTCCTTGCATTCCATTGAGAAGAATAAGTACCATGATTACATAAAGAACATCATGTTTCTGACTTGACTACTGATAATTGAGGTTGTCCCTCACTTCTTCCCATGTCCAGTCCTAACCCCAAGTGGTTAATTGCCGCCCTTAACAATGAGCAATTTTCTCCTGCTTAGATCTCACATCAGCTGTGGTGTTGTTTATCACTCCTGCAATGAATGGCAGCCAATGCTTGCATCTTATCCAATAACCATAAGTGATTCGTGTTGAGCCGGGTAACTCCTTGATCCTGAGATGCACCCTGTCCTGGGTTAACGTTGACCATTACTCTCTCATCACCTCTCACTGCTTCAGCTTTTAAGATCTTCTTCTCCACCCTCACTTTTTGAATATGATTTTCTTGTTTCATCTCTCACATCCAGCGCCACATAGCACTGTGACTTCCACCACAACTACAACACTTTAGGTTGAACTCCATCTCCACATTTCACCCATATTAAGTGATCCCCACCACACAGAGAGCATCTCCTCTTTTTCCTTACTGATTCTTCGCTAGGTGTCCAGGCATACCTGACAGTTAAAAGCCTCAGGGTTTTGGAACATGGCTCGACACTGGATAACTAATGAGCAAAACACTCGGCAGCATTTGCTCCTTCAAGTGTATCCAGGACACTCTTGCTGTCTACCTTAGAGTCCTTCTGTTGTTGCTTTCAGTCTGACCACAGAAATCACATTTCCTCCTTTGATTTTGCTTTTCAGATCATCCATTTCACACCTGAGCACCCAAAGTACCCTTGCATCCACCCCCCGTCTGTGCACCCTTGCCCAGCAGCATTTTCTGCTAACTTCCCCAGTGTTTTTAAGTTCAAAGCCTTTTGAGCTGCTCTTCATTCACACACTGCACAAAGAAAGATTACCATCTGAGAGTACTTTAGCAGAAGCTATATCACCCACTTTTACTGTTAAGTTCCAGCTGTCAACACAAAGCGGACTCAATTTTTAATAAGGACTTGTGTTCTGTCATTCGAATCTCAGAACAACAAATATTCTGGATTCCTCTCTAGCTTCCTAAAGAACCATCCCCTACCACTGCTCCCACCTCTTTACGCTTTTCCTCCTCTACTCTGTGCACTTGCTCCAGAGGCATTTCCTCCTCTTCATCCAAAAATCGCCATAGTCTTCCCAGCTGCCCACAGCTGACCCACTCCCGCCGGAGACAGATTCGTGCTCAACTTGCGCCACCACAGGTGGACTGCCAACCAGGTAACAGAGGCAGACACACACTATAAATACACAGAGGGACACTGGGAAATCACACACAGGTGGGAGACACAGCTGGACCTGATTAACCTGACGAGACAGGGAACACTAACACCAGGGACCAACAGAGGAGCACCAACCCAGAAACCCAGTATCCAAAACCCCAAAACACAAACCATCTCAAAACAGCCCACAAATAATAATAATAACAGCAATAAATACACCAAACACAAAATCACTGAGTCACGGACTCAGGACCATGACAGTAATTAAACCTATACTGAAAAAGGACAATCTTGACAAGACACAAATGAATAACTACAGGCCGATCTCAAATCTTCTTAAAACAGAATAACTGCTATGATGCCTTCCAGTCTGGTTTTAGACAGAACCACAGCACTGAAACCGCTCTGACCAAAGTGTTTAATGACATATGTCTGAATACAGACAGTGGAAAAATGTCAGTCTTAGTTTTACTGGATCTCAGTGCAGCATTTGATACAGTTGACCACAACATATTACTCAAACGACTGGAGAACTGGGCAGGTCTCAAGAATATTTCAAGGATAAAAGATCTGATGTCTCAACAGGACCTGGAAAAACTAGTCCATGCATTCATCTTTAGTAGGCTTGATTACTGTAACAGCATCTTTACAGGTCTACCTAAAAAATCAGTCAGACAACTACAGCTCATTCAGAACTCTGCTGCTAGAGTCCTCACTAAGACCAAAAAAGTGGACCACATCAGTCCAGCTCTGAGGTCTTTACACTGGCTGCCTGTCCGTCAGAGGATCGACTTTAAAGTTCTGATGCTGGTCTATAAAGCTCTGAATGGTTTAGGACCAAAATACATCAGTGACCTCCTGACCCAGTATGAACCTTCCAGATCCCTCAGGTCATCTGGATCCGGTCTTTTATCGGTTCTCAGAGTCAGAACCAGACATGGAGAAGCTGCATTCAGCTTTTATGCTCCGTATATCTGGAACAAACTCCCAGAAAGCCTCAGATCAGCTGAAACACTCAGTTTATTTAAATCCAGGTTGAAGACTCACCTATTCTCAGCTGCATTTGAATAAAGCACCAAATCCACACTTTTAAGCTTAAATTTCAAAACTTACATTTTAACTACTGATTTTATCTACTGTTTTTTTAATCAATTTTAAATCATGCTTTTTATTTATTTATTTTTTTTTAATGTCTCTGTAAAGCACTTTGAATCACCTTGTTGTTGAACTGTGCTTTAAAAATAAACTTGCTTTGCCTTCGTCTTGTCTTGTCTACAGTGTCTTGGCCATCACTTGAACCTGGTGTCCAATACAAACTGCCCAGCATCTCACTTTACTGTAATTGCACACGATCACTTTGTATCGTTTCTTCTTCTGTCTTTATTTATTGTACATAGATATAATTACAGGGAGTGCAGAATTATTAGGCAAATGAGTATTTTGTCCACATCATCCTCTTCATGCATGTTGTCTTACTCCAAGCTGTATAGGCTCGAAAGCCTACTACCAATTAAGCATATTAGGTGATGTGCATCTCTGTAATGAGAAGGGGTGTGGTCTAATGACATCAACACCCTATATCAGGTGTGCATAATTATTAGGCAACTTCCTTTCCTTTGGCAAAATGGGTCAAAAGAAGGACTTGACAGGCTCAGAAAAGTCAAAAATAGTGAGATATCTTGCAGAGGATGCAGCAGTCTTAAAATTGCAAAGCTTCTGAAGCGTGATCATCGAACAATCTAGCGTTTCATTCAAAATAGTCAACAGGGTCGCAAGAAGCGTGTGGAAAAACCAAGGCGCAAAATAACTGCCCATGAACTGAGAAAAGTCAAGCATGCAGCTGCCAAGATGCCACTTGCCACCAGTTTGGCCATATTTCAGAGCTGCAACATCACTGGAGTGCCCAAAAGCACAAGGTGTGCAATACTCAGAGACATGGCCAAGGTAAGAAAGGCTGAAAGACGACCACCACTGAACAAAACACACAAGCTGAAACGTCAAGACTGGGCCAAGAAATATCTCAAGACTGATTTTTCTAAGGTTTTATGGACTGATGAAATGAGAGTGAGTCTTGATGGGCCAGATGGATGGGCCCGTGGCTGGATTGGTAAAGGGCAGAGAGCTCCAGTCCGACTCAAGCGCCAGCAAGGTGGAGGTGGAGTACTGGTTTGGGCTGGTATCATCAAAGATGAGCTTGTGGGGCCTTTTCGGGTTGAGGATGGAGTCAAGCTCAACTCCCAGTCCTACTGCCAGTTTCTGGAAGACACCATCTTCAAGCAGTGGTACAGGAAGAAGTCTGCATCCTTCAAGAAAAACATGATTTTCATGCAGGACAATGCTCCATCCTGCGCGTCCAAGTACTCCACAGCGTGGCTGGCAAGAAAGGGTATAAAGAAGAAAAACTAATGACATGGCCTCCTTGTTCACCTGATCTGAACCCCATTGAGAACCTGTGGTCCATCATCAAATGTGAGATTTACAAGGACGGAAAACAGTACACCTCTCTGAACAGTGTCTGGGAGGCTGTGGTTGCTGCTGCACGCAATGTTGATGGTGAACAGATCAAAACACTGACAGGATCCATGGATGGCAGGCTTTTGAGTGTCCTTGCAAAGAAAGGTGGCTATATTGGTCGCTGATTTGTTTTGGTTTTGTTTTTGAATGTCAGAAATGTATATTTGTGAATGTGGAGATGTTATATTGGTTTCACTGGTAAAATAAATAATTGAAATGGGTATATATTTGTTTTTTGTTAAGTTGCCTAATAATTATGCACAGTAATAGTCACCTGCACACACAGATATCCCCTAAAATAGCTAAAACTAAAACAAACTAAAACTACTTCCAAAAACATTCAGCTTTGATATTAATGAGTTTTTGGGTTCATTGAGAACATGGTTGTTGTTCAATAATAAAATTATTCCTCAAAATACAACTTGCCTAATAATTCTGCACTCCTGTAGTATTAATACCTTTTATCTTTTTAATTTTATTTAAATTTTGTGAGTTATTATTTATTTGTAATTTCTAGTTTTACATCCCTTGTAGATATACTTTGATATTCTTATAAATGCACCACGGGCGGCTTGGGGTGAAACGGCATTTCGATACACTGTTTACTGTGTATATTGTTGTACTCACAATAAAGATCTTCAGTCTTGAAAACTGTGTCAGTACAACAGCTGCAAATATCCACACATGTAAATTGCATTAATAAATAATATGTACAATATAAATGTAAGAAAAACAGCTGCATAAAGCATATTTGGGGTCTGATGCCTGACAGGTGTGTCCACCTGTGTCAGAATGAAGCGTTATTATAGAGCTTTGTAGAGAACAGTAGGAATGATTTCCTGAAGCGTTCTTCATGGCAGCGAGGCTCTTTGGGTCTTATGGAGGCCTCTCAATAAGAACCAAACACAAACCCCAAAACAAGCTAAACCCAGAGACTGTGACAGACTGATATTTTTAAACTTCAGTAGAAGTTTAATGTAGTCGTGATTCGTGACCAGAGGGAAGATCTGATTGGGTCCTACCCTGAAACAGCTGTAGTAACGATCATGTGACTACATGTGATTATTCATCATCCAGTATATAAAAAAGGGAATAAGAAGCTTATGAACATGAAAGCTGGACGAGGTTACCATCTATCTGACAGATGTAATTAATTATTAATTACACTTTAAGTTAATTAATAAATAATTAACCAGCAACTAATGTAAAAGTTCAAGCTCACTTTCCAAGCACAGTGACTTCAGAAATGAGAAGAATGGCTGATTTTCTTTGATGTATACCCCACTGACAGTTTATTAGGAACACAGTCTAAAACAAATGTCTGTTATTAAATCCTTGTTTCTTCTCTATGCTTAAGTTCATGGTAGATTTTCAGAAATTAGATTTTTTTGAGGAATTATAATCTCAATATCGACCTTCTAACTTTGCAATTACGTTGCAGCTCCTCCCTGCCGTCCTGGTTGGACTTGGTTTGGAGGTCGCTGTTTCATCTTTGATAGCAGTCAGAAGAACTGGACTGATGCTGAGGTACATCAGAAATAACAGCAGCTGTATATGTACATGTTATATATGACACATGTTCTAATAAAAAGCTTCCTGCTGTCAGAATCATTCAGTGAAAGAAGACTTGCTTTATATTCATATTCACACACAGTTTGAAGTGCAGGAGTAAATACACAGGACTCCTTTGTTCTTCTGTTCTTAGCTGATTATTGCTGCGGCGTCACAGCCCTGCACTAACAGCTTTATGCTGAGACATGCAGTGCAGTAATGTTCATGCAGTGATGTTCAGAATTCAGAGCATCTTTGAAACATTCCCTCCTCCTGTCTCTTCATCAGCTCTCTCTTTGCTGCCTTCATCAAACTCACTTTATCTTTGATTTTAAATGCATCCTCACACTTTTCATCGGTCTGCACCTCATCTTCCTCCTCAGAGTTCCTGTGAGACACTCGGTGGACATCTGGCCTCATTCCACAGCACAGCTGAGTACACCTTCATCAGAGGGCTCATTTACACAGCAGCAGGGTCATATAAAGAAGCTTGGGTTGGAGGCAGAAAGAATGTAAGTGTTTCATAGATAAAGAGGATGAGCTGCAGCTGTTTCCGATATTTCATTTTTTTTCTCTTCATATTCATCAGTTTGATTCAAAGTGCAACATGTGACAGACTGATTAATCAGGACTTTGTTCCTGGAGACAGATGTTGCTGCTGACTTGATTCTTCTTTTCATTTTTTACCTCCACAAACAAAATGAACCTTCACTGTCTTCGAGTGGTGTAAGAGGTCTCATGTCTGCACTCTCTGCATAGATGCACCAAAGTACATCAGAACAAACTGAACCTCAAACTTTATTCTTTCAGGAAACTGTGTGGATGTGGAGTGATGGTTCCAAGTTTAACTTCATAAACTGGGCCAGTGGAGAACCAAACAACTCTGGAGGAAATAACTGTATACAAATAAACTATGGAGGTACAAACTGAATGTGGGACTGGTTTTTATATTGATTGAAGTCATGTAATCTTAAGTCTTTATAAGAACTGTGTTTGTTCTTTTTACATTAGAAAAGAAGAAAACATTTACTGCACAGACCTCTGATTTTAATTATGTTTCTTTATTTTGATTCTTCTTTACAGGACAAGACAATGTCAACGATGTAGAGTGTAAATGGAACAGCTCTTTTGTTTGTGTCAGAGGTCCATAACTGCTCCTTCATGTTCTGTACATGATGATGTCACATCCTCATTGCTGATGTCACTTCCACCAGGAAGTCAAGCCCCGATGACATCACTGCTGGAAAATGTATGGACAAATATGATTTCATATCCCAATAAACAATAATGAATCCATATCCAGTCAATTCAATTGTATTTATAATGCACCAAATCACATCAACAGTCGCCTCAGGGCGAATGGTTACTGCCCAGGATCACCTGTTATATCACCAGTTACCAGTCTCAGTTGATTTGATCATTTTATCACTTTTATGTGTATCATATTGAAGATAATTTTAATAAAGACACACACACACACACACACACACACACACACACGACACACAGACAAGGTATTCTTTGTCCACATGTATACCTATGTGAAACGTCATATGTTTATGAACCTATGCATATTCATGTAACCACGATAAAAGGAGTGCTATAGGGAACCTAGCTGAGAGTGTGACGGAGGTCAAGTGGGCGGAACGACACTTGGCTCCAGTTGGGTCTCCCTCGTGCACGAGTAACACAAAGAACTTTGCCTACTTGTGTCCCACTTTTGCTGTGTAGTAAATTGCCTTGTTCCAGCGGTGGGTCTGTGTTAGACGGACCCATCACCGGACACACCGACTATGTCCCGGAGCCTGTTAATCAGAATGGTATGGTCAACGGTGTCAAAGGCAGATGTTAAGTCCAGCAAAACCATGACTGTGGATGCTCCGGAGTCAGCTGACATCATAATGTCACTAGAGACCTTAATTAATGTGGTTTCTATTGAGTGACACTTACAGAAACCAGACTGAAATTTGTCATTAATTTCATGTTTTTCTAAAGAAGCAGTAAGTTGATCTGCAACTGCTTTTTCCAGAATTTTTGACATTAATAGGAGCATAGAGATAGGCCTGTAATTCTTAAGCTGTGTTGGATCCAAACTGCTCTTTTTAATATGGGCTCAACAACAGCATGCTTACAGAACGTAGGGACGACCCCTGTTAAGAGAGAGGTATTGCATATTTCTATAATAGGGGGACCAATGACAGAGAGAGCATTTTTAACCTCCTAGGACCTGCCGTCCACATATGTGGACATCACATTTTGGGTTATTTAGACCAAAATACTCAATTTTGCTCTACAAGGGCCTGATATCCACTTACGAGGACATTATACTGCTACTGTTCTATCAAAATTTTAAACGAATATCCTCATATGTGGCTCTCATTTTTCTTAACCTACTAAGACCTGAACTCTTCCACGGCATGCATTTTTAATTTCTCTTTGATATTTGGGCTGATTGGGACCTGATGAATGTAAAAACAAAGAATTACCAGATTTATTTTTTTTTTACCTGATTTTTGTTTCTAAGAAAATTGAGAGCCACATATGAGGATATTCGTTTAACAGTAGCAGTATAATGTCCTCGTAAGTGGATATCAGGCCTTTCTGTTAATATTCAAATTTTCTTTCACATTCCTTTGTGTCTGCATTTTGGGTCCACTCCTCAAATTCATACACGTGTCTAACCGTTTTTCCCCACTCGGCGACACACCCGCTGGGGGTCAAACTCTGGTAATTGGTGATTCTGTTCTCAGACATGTGAAGCTAGAGACACCAGCAACCATAGTCAATTGTCTTCCAGGGGCCAGAGCAGGCGACATTGAAGGAAATTTAAAACTGCTGGCTAAGGGTAAACGTAAATACAGTAAGATCATAATTCACGTCGGCAGTAATGACACCCGGTTACGCCAATCAGAGGTCACTAAAATCAATATTGAATCGTGTGTAACTTTGCCAAAACAATGTCGGACTCTGTAGTTTTCTCTGGTCCCCTCCCCAATCAGACCAGGAGTGACATGTTTAGCCGCATGTTCTCCTTAAATTGCTGGCTGTCTGAGTGGTGTCCCAGAAACGATGTGGGCTTCATAGATAATTGGCAAACCTTCTGGAGGAAACCTGGTCTTGTTAGGAGAGACGGCATCCATCCCACTTTGGATGGAGCAGCTCTCATTCTAGAAATATGGACCAATTTATTAAACCCCCAAAATATGACTATCCAGAGTTGGGACCAGGAAGCAGAGTTGCAGTCTTACACGCCTCTCTGCAGCTTCTCTCCTCATGCTACCCCCAAAACCCATCTCCATTGAGACTGTGTCAGCTCCCAAACAGACAAAAACAAACTAAAAACCAGCAATAAACAACTTAAACATAAAAATCACAAAGAAAGAACAATACAGTATCCACATCTGAAACAAAGAGTAAAACAGTGAAATGTGGATTATTAAATATTAGGTCTCTCCTCCAAGTCTCTGTTAGTACATGACTTAATAATTGATCAACAAATCGATTTACTCTGCCTTACAGAAACCTGGTTGCAGCAGGATGATTATGTTAGTTTAAATGAATCAACACCCCCGAGTCATTCTAACTACCAGAAACCTCGAAGCACAGGCCGAGGGGGCGGTGTGGCAGCAATTTTTCACACCAGCCTATTAATCAACCAAAGACCAAGACAGACTTTTAATTCATTTGAAAGCCTGATGCTTAGCCTCGTCCACCCCAGCTGTAAAACTCAGAAACCAGTCTTACTTGTTATCATCTATCGTCCACCTGGGCCTTACACAGAGTTTCTCTCTGATTTCTCAGACTTTTATCTGATTTAGTGCTCAGCTCAGATAAAATGATTATTGTGGGTGATTTTAACATCCATGTAGATGCTAAAATGACAGCCTCAACATGGCATTTAATCTGTTATTAGACTTAATTGGCTTCTCTCAAAATGTAAAAGAACCCACCCACCACTTTAATCACACTCTAGATCTTGTTTTAACATATGGCATAGAAACTGAACATTTAACAGTGTTTCCTGAAAACCCTCTGCTGTCTGATCATTTCCTGATAACATTTACATTTACAATAATTGATTACACAGCAGTGGAGAGTAGACTTTATCAAAGTAGATGTCTTTCTGAAAGTGCTGTAACTAAGTTTAAGAATATAATCCACCCACTGTTATCATCTTCAATGCCCTGTACCAACATAGAGCAGAGCAGCTATCTGAACGCTACTCCAACAGAGGTCGATTATCTTGTTAATAATTTTACCTCCTCACTACGCATGCGACTCTGGATACTGTAGCTCCTGTGAAAACTAAGGTCTCAAATCCGAAGTACCTGACTCCGTGGTATAATTCTCAAACACGTAGCCTAAAGCAGATAACTCGTAAGCTGGAGAGGAAATGGCGTGTCACAAATTTAGAGGATCATCATTTAGCCTGGAGAAATAGTTTGCTACTTTATAAGAAAGCCCTCCGCAAAGCCAGAACATCTTACTATTCATCACTGATTGAAGAAAATAAGAACAACCCCAGGTTTCTCTTCAGCACTGTAGCCAGGCTGACAAACAGTCAGAGCTCTACTGAGCCAACAATCCCTTTAACGTTAACTAGTAATGACTTCAGGAACTTCTTCACAAATAAAATTCTTATCATTAGAGAAAAATTACCAATAATCATCCCACAGATGTAATATTATCTACAGCTACTTTTAGTACCATTGATGTTAAGTTAGACTCTTTTCTCCAATTGATCTTTCTGAGTTAACTTCAATAATTACTTCCTCCAAACCATCAACGTGTCTTTTAGACCCCATTCCTACAAAACTGCTCAAAGAAGTCCTGCCATTAATTAATGCTTCAATCTTAAATATGATCAACCTATCTCTAATAATCGGCTATGTACCACAGGCCTTCAAGCTGGCTGTAGTTAAACCTTTACTTAAAAGCATCTCTAGACCCAGCAGTCTTAGCTAATTATAGGCCAATCTCAACCTTCCTTTCATATCAAAAATCCTTGAAAGAGTAGTTGTCAAACAGCTAACAGATCATCTGCAGAGGAATGGCTTATTTGAAGCGTTTCAGTCAGGTTTCAGAGCTCATCACAGCACAGAAACAGCTTTAGTGAAGGTTACAAATGATCTTCTTATGGCCTCTGACAGTGGACTCATCTCTGTGCTTGTCCTGCTAGACCTCAGTGCTGCGTTTGATACTGTTGATCATAATATCCTATTAGAGCGATTAGAACATGCTGTAGGTATTACAGGTACTGCACTGCAGTGGTTTGTATCATATCTATCTAATAGACTCCAATTTGTACATGTAAATGGAGAGTCCTCTTCACACACTGAGGTAACCACAATGTCCTTTGCTGTGGTCTCACGCTTCACTTGCATGCTGAGGCAGTGCAGACTTTCAGAAAGCGACTACAAGACCCCTGTTTAGAAAACAGAATCTTCACCCTGATCAGACCTCCACACTGTTACATCTCTGCCTCACCTCCACATATTTAAATACAACCAGGGTTTCTACAGACACAAACATGGGTGTGCCATATAAAGTAAGGCTCCTGGCTCTTTCAAATGGACAGCACCTAGCCACTGCTACAGCTGGGTCAAAATCAAACCCCAAGAACATGCAGTTCACATCAGCTCAGTGGATGGAAACATAACACTCAGTAGGGAAGATACAAGTGATAGTAGGTAGAGTTAGGTAGATAGATAGTAGTTTGCTGTTTCTGGACTGCACTGTGTGGACTGAAGAGCATGGAAGCGTAATCAGGACCCTGCTGCTGGGGAGAAAATCCTTGTTCTGAGGCAGAAAAGAAAGAAAATGAACACACACCTCAGAGATACAGCTTTATACCACAAGATGGTGCAGTAAATCAGTGTAACTGTTCTTTAATCACCATCAGGAGTTAAGAGATGAGCACATTTTGCAATAAAAGTACATTTAAAGGCAGACTTTATAAAGTCCTCTGACCAAACTAAAGATACTTACAAGTGAAAATCAAACAGACAGAATTAAAACAAAAATGACAAGATGACAGATCAATAAAATATAAAAATCTGGCAGTCAGTAAAAGGTATACTACATTATTACAAAGCACACTGGTTATATCATGTCAAGCTACCCAAGCCTTCTGCTTGACGTCTCAAATTTGCATAAAAGTTTTATGGTAGAAAACTGAAAGATTCATAATGATTTTTAGCCTAATATATCAAATAGATTTCAATATATACTATTTTAAAACATTATTTAAAAGCAAAGTCGCCTGTTTGAACATACATTAATAAAAGTTTCAAGCTGAAATGAGCAAATATAGCTGTTATGATTCTGAGTCCTGGTGACCCAGTATTTTTGAGTCTTTTGTATTTTATATTATGGTTTATGTTCTGAATCCTTTGTGCTTTTTTGATCAATACAGTTATTATTATTACCTTCGATCATGGCTGTTATGGTTTTAGTTCTTAGGTTTTGTTATATGACTTCCTGTGTTTCATGCTGGGCTTTCTTTGTGCCTTTCTGTCCTGCGTTTCAGGCCTCTATGTTCTGTCTCCCCCCAGTCTCTGTTAAGTTTTCATGTTCAGTTGATCTGTTTCCTGTTTTACTTTGAAGGTCTGTGTCTTCCCCATGTCTCTCATTTCCCTCATTATCCCTCAGTGTATTTAAGTCTTGTGTTTCTCTTTGTCAGTGTTGCGATCTCACTCATACACGTCTGTGTTCTGCCTGCCAAGCCATCCCAAGTTTATTTTGTGTATTCAAGTTTAGTTTCTCCTAGTGTACAGCAATAAAGCTGCCTTTTGAGTTTAAGTTTGCTCCTGCGTTTCGGTCCTTTCCTGCCTCCCTGCACATAGACCATGACAATAACAAGTTTTATATATATTCTTGCGTTTGTGAAATATGAGTATTACAGAAACAAAAGTATCAACCATTGAGAAACAGAGAAAATTTCAGGCTTTTATCTTTAATCTATCATTTGGAACAGGCACATTTAAAAGGTTCTTGTATTTTCTAATTCAATATGAAGAACGTTCAAGCATTCCTACAAAGTCCTATATTTGAGCTCACACCAATAAAATCCCTTCTGCGACCATCACTGCAAACAGCCAGCTGATCTACACAGCAACAGTGATCCTTGAATATGAGATGATCAAAGAACAGAATCCTCAGTGGAGACGAAAACTAGAGGCAGAAAGGAGGGAAGTTACCCAACTATCAGAACTGCAGAGAAGTGTGATGGGACGCCTAACAAGTACAACAAGCTGTACAAACCTGAGGCCTTAGACAGACTCAGGCAGTGTAGTACTGATGTAGTTAGTCAGTTACATAATTAACCAGCCGTTAATATGAAAGTCATTGTTCAAGCTCAGTGCCTTCTAACATGAGACTATCGACTGCTTTTCTTTGGTGTGTGCTCAACAGTGCTATGATTGCAGCCATTCCCCAACTCTCCCTGAATGGTACTCATGGCCATTGATCAGTGGTTGTTGATCAATGGTCATGAGAATTTGCATATTAAAGAATAATGAACTGAGCTCACAGGCCATCGTTCATTCAGTGGTGTTAGTTTCAGTCACTGTACGAATGTGCTGTTTATAAGGGTGGAAACCTTGACTATAGGGCCTGTTTTAAATAGTTTATGAAGTTTTTTAAGGCTGAAACAATTTCCACTAGATTCCCGTGGAGTATTTTAGGGTGTTTTGAGGTGATGAAATAAATTACTAATTTTTTCCACCAGAATGTCTTTGGGAATGAGATTGTGCACCCAAATAGAAGGAAAACAAACCAAATATAAGACACTGAGGCCCATTAAGTGGCTGCAGAAGAAACACCTGCTAAAGAAGAAGCTTAGATGCCCTGTTTGTCACCATAGCATGAAAATGATTTTCGTAGTGAAGAAAGACCAATACATGTAGCAACTATAATGCAAAGTATGTCATTAACGCAAGAAACAGCATTAAGCCAGTAGATTAACAGTAGTTATATGTTATTTCAAGCACTGATTGTAATTTAGGCCCAAGTGTAATAAATGGTGACGTTTTACATTTAAGACTCTCTTTTGGCATTTACACGTTTATTAGTCATTAATAAATGGTGACATGTTTTACACTTTACAACAAAGCTCCAATTGATAGTTGTGGATATATATAATGCATTGATAAAGTACAATATTATAAGCTAAAAATATGTTTACAAATGCTTAGTGTGCTTACAAGGTATTAACTTGGTCTAAAATGTTTAATATACAAACTCTAGATGTAATTTGATACTGTGGACCATAACATTCTGCTAGATAGGCCGAAACACTGGGTGGGTATATCAGGGTCTGCTTTGGAGTGGTTTGAATCTTGTTTCTGTGAACGACCCTTTTCTGTGATTACCTCTAAGTTCAGATCCTCTTCTACTTTTCTTGCCTACGGCGTGCCACAAGTTATAGGGCCTTTATTGTTTTTGTTGTATTTACTCCTTCTATAGCACTTAATGAGCATTTTTAAGGACATTTCTTATCACTGCTATGCAGATGATATTCAGTTATATATCTCCTTTATGGAAAATTTTATGGTCCACTGCTACATTTTCCCAACCTTCTATCAGGAACCTTGGTGTAACTTTTGACTCAGCTCTGACTTTGGACGCTCATGTTAAATCTCTGGTCTGCTCCTGTATTTATCACTTGAGAAACATTGCTAAGCTGAGTCCTGTTGTATCACCCTCTGAATTGGACATTGTCATTCATGCATTTGTTTCATCTTGTCTGGATTATTGTAATTCTTTGTTCACTTGTTTATGTAAAGCCTCCTTGGAGCATCTGCAAGTTGTTCAGAACGCTGTTGCAAAGTTTCTGACCAAGTCCTCCAAGTACTCCCATGTCACACCAACATATATCAGTGAACTTTTACATCCATAAACTCCCAGCAGGTCCCTGAGGTCATGTGATCAGGGTTTGCTGAATGTCCATCAGATTAGGCTAAAAAACAAAAGGCGACAGAGCTTTTGTAACTTTTGTAAACATTATTAATGGTTTATAAAGCATTTACAGATTAATTAATAACATATCTATAAACTATTTATTAGCCATCTAAAAGAGGAGTCATGTCTTTATCCTGTCTTCCTTCTTTCACCCCAGCCGGTCGCAGCAGATGGCCCCGCCCCTCCCTGAGCCTGGTTCTGCTGGAGGTTTCTTCCTGTTAAAAGGGAGTTTTTCCTTCCCACTGTCGCCAAAGTGCTTGCTCATAGGGGGTCATATGATTGTTGGGTTTTTCTTTGTATCTATTATTGTACGATCTACTTTACAATATAAATTGCCTTGAGGCGACTGTTGTTGTGATTTGGCGCTGTATAAATAAAATTGAATTGAATTATTGTAAAGTGGTACCAACAAATCCAACAAAGTTTGTCCTCACAGTCTAAAAACAATTACAAGTGGTCACTGCCCAGTAGACATTCGAGGCACATGCCTTATATTTATCTCTACTTTTCTTTCTCATCTTCTATAATTCTGTTCAGCTGTGTTTTCCAGGTGTATCCTATCTGCCCATTACCCTTCTGTGTATTTATAAGTGCTGTCTTCCCCTTTGACTTTGTCAGATAACTGCCATTGAACTAAAATGACCCAGGAGTGTCCGTATTCCTTGCCTATATCTCAGCCAATAGTATACATGCCTCATGGCCTTAGTTTCACATTTTCCATACTAAACTTGAGTTGTGCTTTATTTTATTGGTTAAACCTGCCTTCATATGATCTCACCATTTTAGGTCCACAACACCACATTCCACAAATATGGCTCCTTTCAAATGTAGCATTTTATACAACTTGCGTCACTCACACAAGCACTTTTTTATGCTCTGTCCATCATTCATCCACGTCAGAGAGCAACTTGGGGTTAGCATCTTAGCATGAGGGTTAGCATCAGGTGACCTGCTCTACCACCTGAGCTACAGCCACCTTTTTCACAAAACACTCAAACACAGGTGTAAAGCCTTTTTCAGCTTCAGGTTTCCTGTATGATGATTTGGGTGTTTATGACAGGCCCTGCCCTGTGGGTAAAATCATTTGCATGATGGTGTAGCTGCTGTACAGTGGCATGTTGTGTTTCTCAAAAATCACTTCAACAGTCCTTCACACAGTTCAGTTTGATGGAAACCTCTTTCTAAACTCTTCCAGTGTCGTTTGAAACTGAGCTTTAGGTACTGATCCTCGTGAATAAATTTCATCTCACATTTTGAGCCACAGTCCCAAACACTGTCTCCTCTGTGGTCTCTAACCAGTGAGACATGAGGAGATTTTCTATGCAAATCAGAATATTTTCCATACAAATCTTTTCCCAGCTGGACCCTGTCTATGACCATTCATCTTTTCAACCTGTTTTTTGTTCTGATCCGGTCTTTAAGTGATGACGTGATGAATCCTGCTTCCGGGCCTAAAGTAGTCTGCGTTTGGCTTTTGTGTTGTTAACATGTTTAATGTTTTGTATTTTCTTCTATTTAATCTCAAAAAGCTCCTAAAAACAGTCAGTGATCACTGTTGATCTCCCTCGGCTTTTATCACCGCTGATCATTTATTTAAGCACAGTTTTTAAACCCTTACGATGTAACTACAGCACAGCCCATGCAGCAGTATGTTAATGACTAACCTCGTATTGTGGATGGATTATCTCAGTTGTTCTCCTGGCTGAAGTTTGGTCCGTTTACAGCATCCTGCCATGCGATTACATTTGTTCCTGACCACCGAGAACACTCACGTTAACTTTTATCGAGTGGAAAATAGTTAGCGTGTTTATGTTATGCTTTTGTGTTTCTGTTCATGGGGTGAAACTATGGAACAGTCTGAATATGGAATTAAAGCAATGTCCACACATAAAACTGTTCAAAAAGAGTTATAAAAATATGATCTTCTCGAACTATAAAGAAAAGGAAAATATTGAATTTAAGTGAATGTCTCTATTTAAAAAAAGAAAAAAGAAAAAATTTATGCTGTAATATTATAGTATAAAGTATATCAGAAATCTGTTCACTATTTCTATTACAAATTATATCAGTAAGGAAGCTGACTAAATATTAACTGATAATTTATGGCAACGGGGTGGGATTAAATAAGTGTTTACTTCTTCCCACTCCCTTTCAACATGTAAATTAATCAGAATGGGTTTTTGTTTTTGTATGTATTTTGTATAGTATGTTTTCTCTCTCTCTTATTTTCTTTTCTAAATGTACCTGTATATTGTTCACATGTTGAAATAAAAAATTACCAAATTACCAACATAGCTGTGTAGCTAGCGGTCACGTAGCACATCATTATATACCAGCTAGCCCAACTTCAGTAACCCTACAAACGTCACTGCTGTTTAGTTTTCTGTCTTCATTTATGTTGGAAGTTATAGCAGAGCTGTACGTTTGAATTTGTTTCCAAAACCCCGCGGTCAGGACATGCTATATTGTATTTAGTTGGAAGCTAGCGAGCTAACTTCCTGCTAATTTCTAAGTCCGTTAAATGTCATAAATTCCGTTTTCATGGATGCCTGGATGTTAAACTCAATTGTTACACCTGGCAGAGCAGAATGCTGATCATTTTATTACAGATGAAAGAATTTCAACAGTTTTTCAACTCTCAGTAATGCTGCAGTGATCGTTTGATTTATGGACCTGCAGCGGAGTTTGAGCCCAGACACGGCCAGTGACGTCAGACTTAAAGACTGGATTGTTTGATCATTCAAAAATGTGAACTCTATCACTAGAGTGATAGAGTGATAGTGATAGAGTGATAGACTGCTTCATTTAACCAGGAGTATGTTGAGGAATGGGATGGATCCGGGCAGCTCATTGTGAGTGTTTTTCCTAATTTTATTTCTGATTAAATATTCTGGTTTCCTGTGGTGCTGCTTTGTTCTTGCAGTAATTTGCATCATGTCAAGATCAGCTGAGACAGGTTTACGTAACTTTTCATTTATAGTAGTTTTAGTTGGACCATATAAGGAAGATATTCTGCTTTTCAAATTTTATGTGTTTTGCATATCAAAAACTATTCAAAACAGTCACAGCTGATTGAAACCTATTTCTAAACACTTTAAATTTTTCTTGGAACTCAGCTTTGGTTACTGATGTTTTTCCAACGAGCTGATTTCATTACACCTTTTGACCCATGGACCGAAACACTTTCACCTTTGTGAGTTAGAACAAAGATTTTCAATGCAAATCAGAATATTTTCCATACAAATGTGTTCCCAGCTGTACTCCTGCCGCACCCTGTCTATTACCGTCAACTGGCAAAGGGTTTGCATATAGATCACAGGTTTCATTCAAACATTGCACGACAAATAAAAGGAGTCTTGGAAAAAGCTGCACAGGAAATGGCATCTCACTAATTTAGAAGATCATCATTTAACCCGGAAAAATAATCACTCCAAGTGACTCTGTGGATCCTGAATAATCAGGCCCCCTCTTATCCTAATGACCTTACAGTGCCGTATGACAAATAGAGCACTTCGCTCTCAGACTGCTGGTTTACATGTGATTGCTCCATACAATGGGAAGCAGAGCCTTCAGCTTTCAATTCAGTTGAGTTTGAATACATTTTATTTATACAGTGCCAAATCATAACAGCAGTCGTCTCAAGGCAATTTATATTGTAAAGTAGATCCTATGGTAAAAAGAGAAAATCCCAAGAATCAAAAATGACCCCCTATGAGCAAGCACTTTGGCGACAGTGGGAAGGAAAAACTCCCTTTTAACAGGAAGAAACCTTTGGCAGAACCAGGCTCAGGGAGGGGCGGGGCCATCTGCTGTGATTGGTTGGGGTGAGAGAAGGAAGACAGGATAAAGACATGCTGTGGAAGAGAGACAGAGATTAATAATACCTAATAAAGAGAGATGTACAAACACAAAGTGAGTGAAGAAGAAACACTCAGTGCAGCATCATCCTCCCTTAGATAAGCAATCCCTATTGCAGCTTATCTAAGGGAGGATTCAGGGTCACGTGATCCAACTGTGGGTGTGTTTGGTGAAGGGGGATGTGGGCACATCATGGCCAGCGTGTCCCCTGATTTCATTTTTGGTGAAATATTCTGGTTTCCTGTAAATCTGCTCCTTTGTTCTTCAGGTAATTTGCATCATGTTAAGGTGAGCAGAGCCAAGTTTATGTAACATTTCATTTAGTGCTGTTAACTCTATGTTTGGTCTGCAAAGGAAAATGTTCTCATTGTTGTGTTTTACATGTTTTTCAAATAAATTACAGCTTTAATCCAAACAGTGTAAATACAGTCCTCCTCACTGGAATCCAGATGTTCTAACATGCTGCTCTGCTTCAGACTGAGCAGCACCGGAAACAGTTGCAACACACATTGCCTGATTTTAATTTCATTTCTTAATTTCGTGTTGTCCCTTAATACTGTTCTCTCATCTGTGTGTTCTCAGAGAGTTCTCGTATTCGGTTTGCTTTACTCCTGCCCTGTTATGTGATTGTCATGCTTAACATGTGAGTTTCCAACAATAGAAGACGAGTCTTCAGTTCAAGCCTGACATCCTGGATTCTGGGTTTTAATGGTGAAAGGAAATGCCATCTTACTAATTTAGATGATCATCATTTAGCCTGGAAAACTAACCACTCCAAGTGACTCTATTAAAAAAAGCTCTCAGTAAAGCTAGAACATCTTACTATTCATCACTGATTTTTAAGAAAATAAAACAAACTTGAGTCTGTAGCCAGGATGACAAACAGTCAGAGCTCTGCTCAGCCAAGCATTCCTTTAATCTCAGCTATTAATGAATTCATGAATTTCTTCACAAATAAAATCTTAACTATTAGAGTGAAAAAAATACTGATACCAATACTGATGACCATAAAACTTTATTACAGAGATCAGAGCATGCAGCAGGTATTAAAGTTTCTGCACCGCAGTGACTTCAGTGATATCTGTCTAACAGACTCCAATTTGTGGGGCTGCAAAGTGGGGTGTGCGTAATTATTCAGCCCCCTGAGTCAATACTTTGTAGAACCACCTTTTGCTGCAGTTACAGCTGCCAGTCTTTTAGGGTATGTCTCTACCAGCTTTGCACATCTACAGACTGAAATCCTTGCCCATTCTTCTTTGCAAAACAGCTCCACAGCTGCCCTGTGATGGCCTCAGAGGTTGTCTAAGAGAATATTGGGAGCAACAACACCATGAAGTCCAAAGAACACAGCAGACAGGTCAGGGATAAAGTTATTGAGAAATTTAAAGCAGGCTTAGGCTACTACAAAAGATTTCCCAAGCCTTGAACATCCCACGGAGCACTGTTCAAGCCATCATTCAGAAATGGAAGGAGTATGGCACAACTGTAAACCTACCAAGACAAGGCCGTCCACCTAAACTCACAGGCCGAACAAGGAGAGCGCTGATCAGAAATGCAGCCAAGAGGCCCATGGTGACTCTGGACGAGCTGCAGAGATCTACAGCTCAGGTGGGGAATCTGTCCATAGGACAACTATTAGTCGTGCACTGCACAAAGTTGGCCTTTATGGAAGAGTGGCAAGAAGAAAGCCAATGTTAACAGAAAACCATAAGAAGTCCCGTTTGCAGTTTGCCACAAGCCATGTGGGGACCCAGCAAACATGTGGAAGAAGGTGCTCTGGTCAGATGAGACCAAAATGCAAAACGCTATGTGTGGCGGAAAACTAACACTGCACATCACTCTGAACACACCATCCCCACTGTCACATATGGTGGTGGCAGCATCATGCTCTGGGGTGCTTCTCTTCAGCAGGGACAGGGAAGCTGGTCAGAGTTGATGGGAAGATGGATGGAGCCAAATACAGGGCAATCTTGGAAGAAAACCTCTTGGAGTCTGCAAAGACTTGAGACTGGGGCGGAGGTTCACCTTCCAGCAGGACAACGAGCCTAAACATAAAGCCAGGGCAACAATGGAACGGTTTAAAACAAAACATATCCATGTGTTAGAATGGCCCAGTCAAAGTCCAGATCTAAATCCAATCCAGAATCTGTGGCAAGATCTGAAAACTGCTGTTCACAAACGCTGTCCATCTAATCTGACTGAGCTGGAGCTGTTTTGCAAAGAAGAATGGGCAAGGATTTCAGTCTGTAGATGTGCAAAGCTGGTAGAGACATACCCTAAAAGACTGGCAGCTGTAATTGCAGCAAAAGGTGGTTCTACAAAGTATTGACTCAGGGGGCTGAATAATTACGCACACCCCACTTTGCAGTTATTTATTTGTAAAAAATGTTTGGAATCATGTATGATTTTCGTTCCACTTCTCACATGTACACCACTTTGTATTGGTCTTTCACCTGGAATTACAATAAAATTGATTCATGTTTGTGGCTGTAATGTGACAAAATGTGGGAAAGTTCAAGGGGGCCGAATACTTTTGCAAGCCACTGTATATAGGACAGAGCATGTTAATGAACATAAATGTAAAAAAATTACATGAACGTAAACATACCAGATTGTAGCCAAGGGCTAATTTCCATCTGTTGTCCTTAAACATAAAAAAATAGACATAATAATTCATAAAAATTCATAATTCATTCTTAATAAAAACTCCATCACCAAACTTACACATACACACCATTCTGTTCCCAAATAAAACATTAAAACTATACAACTCATACATGATCACACACTTGATTTGTCCATAACCAGTTTTTAACCTTTGCCTTAAACAAATTGAACCTAGAGCATTCTCTAATGGGTTGAGGAAGACTGTTCCACTGATGGCCGCCCTGGACAGAGAAGACGTTCTGCCCAAATGCTGTCCGTCTGTGGGGTATAAACAAGTCTCCTCGGATTGTAGCTCGAGTGGTCCTGTCTAAGCTTTCTTTATGCCTAATGAACTGCTTTAGTGGTCGTGGAGCAAGGGAGTGTAAGACTTTATATATTAAACACACTCTTTTAAGTTTCACTAAGTTATTGAAGTTCAGTAATTTATGTTTTTTTAACACATGACACTGGTGGTGGGAAGTCGGTTTTTTGTCAAGTAGTTTTAAACTTCTTTTATAAATGTTTTCAATAGTTTGAAGTGTTGTTGGACAAGCAAGTGACCAGGATGTCAAACAATAGTCCATATGAGAGATGATCATTGAGTAAAAATAAGTTTTTGCAACATTCATATTGAAATTATTATGTATATGATTAAAATTTCGATTATTAAATTTAAGGACCTGGGACGCTTTATTTATGTGACTCTTGAAGGATAATGTTGGGTCTAGAATGACCCCAAGATATTTAAATTCTGGAGCTAATTCAAGCTCTACTCCATCCAGGAATACGTTTGACTGCTTCAGGTTTAAGGGGCGTTTTGAAAAATACATACAGACAGTTTTTGAGGTGTTCAACATTAGGCATGAGTCCTCCAGCCAGCTGTGCATTAATGCTAAAGCAGCTGTAAGATCTTTTGCCACCTGCTGGACACTATTTGCTTGCATATATATAACTGCATCATCCGCATACATTTGAGCAAATATATTTGGACAGACTTCAGGTAAGTTATTGATAAAAAGAGAGAACAATAAGGGCCCAAGAACAGATCCTTGAGGAACCCCAATATCACAGTCTAAATATGGAGATTTAACCCCATCCAACACCACACACTGTTTCCAGTGTGAGAGATATGATATATGTTGTTGTTTGTTGGAACAGCAGCTTATCTACAGCTGAGAGGAAGCGGGTGGATAAGCTCGTCAGGAAGGCCAGGATGTTCCTCGATCCAGTTCAGGTAGTAGGAGACAGAAGAACTCTTAGACAATGTCTCCCTCTCCATGCACGAAGCAGATTAACTGAAAAACCTTCAGTTAATCCAAAACGCTATATTTCTCCTGTACTGGCTTCCCTTCATTGGCTTCCTGTTAAATCCAGAATTCAAAATCCTGCTCCTCACATACAAGGTCTTAAATAATCAGGCCCCATCTTATCCTAATGACCTTGTAGTACCATATCACCCTATTAGAGCACTTCGCTCTCAGGCTTACTTGTTGTTCCTGGAGTGTTTGGTCCTAACTATATGCTTTAGCAAAAATGAAAGTTTGAAGCCTAATCTTGAAAGTAGAGATAGTGTCTGTCTCCCGAATCCAAACTGGAAGCTGGTTCCACAGAAGAGGGGCCTGAAAACTGAAGGCTCTGCCTCCCATTCTACTTTTAAATTTTTCCTCAGGAAGTTTTTTTGTGTGTGTGTGTGTTTCAGAATTCACTTTTCAGACTTTGGAGCATTATTAGCCAAATATTCGACGGTTGTACGGAGTCCTTTCTTTTGTAGAGTTGGCATGGCCTTTTTCAACAACACACTGAAACACAGGTGTAATGGCTTTTTCAGCTTCAGGTTTCCTGGATGATGATTTGGGTGTTTATGAAGGTCCTGTTCTCTCTGTGCTCCAAACCCTTAGTACAATGGTGTAGCTGCCATACAATGGCATGTTGTGTTTTTCAGGAACAGTTCTTCACACAGTCACAGTCAATGGAAACCTCTCTTTAAACACTTACAATATAATACTGTTGACTCACCGTCACAAACACTGTTTCGTTCTTTTTTTCTTTTTCTCATACTTTTTCCATTCCAAACATCAAACATCCTGCTCGTGAGAAGGAGGATACTCTGCTTTCCCATTGGCTGTGCTTTGCATATATACACAAATAGATCACAGGTGTTACTGAAACAGTGTAAATCCAGCAGCTCTGTGTTTGATCCTCCATCAGCTCAGCTCTTCACTGTAATCCAGATCTCCTAACATGATGCTCTGCTCCGGACTCAGCAGCACACTGTGTGAGTACAACACACTGATAATCCTTTATTTATACATGAAATCAGCTGCACATGTTCAGTCTAATCCTTTTCTAGCTTTCCACTGTGCTGTACTGTGACATGCTTTTCTAAAGATTCTGCTTTATTGGATCAGTTAATCTAACATCCTAAATAAATGTTTGTATCACCTCAGCAGGACAGTTAGGCTTCAGAGTCCTGAGAGGAATTCATGGCTGATCATTTACTATGAAGAGTTGAAGTCAAACTGTCAACACAAATAAGTTTATTGACAAAAGTTGGAAACATGAACAGAATAAATGTGTCATTGAAATCTGCTGTTTAGAAAGAGTTTTCACAAGAATCCAGGTGTGAATGAAAGCAGCAGCTTTCTCCTCTTTGGTTTTCATGAATCTGTTTCATGTTTTGAGGTGAATTAAACTTCATATCAAACACACAGTCTGACACTGAGCTTTCTTTCTGTCTCTGTCAGTGCTGGCAGCAACGTGTTCACTCATCACTTCAGGTAAATGCGGTTTTACTGCTTCTCACATTTTGGTCACAAAGAGCCTTTCCGTTAACTTTCTCACTTCCATTTTGATTAATACTAACCATTTAACCTCACCTCTTCTTCTGTCTGTACTTTTACTTAATATTGTATTTTCGTGATCTAAAATCTATACTCTATCTACTCACCTTTTTAAAATCCAGTGAAAAATGAAATAAAACCTCTCTTTTTACACACATATGTTCATCTTGAACATATATAAAGCATATAAACAATTACAGCAATATGATGCAACAAACACAGCAGTGCTACTAATCCAAAATACTCAAAGCTTCATAGAACTGAAACAAACATTTATTTTTAGCTCCATTCTGCTGCTGATACATACTTTAGGTTTCTGAACATTAAACTTGTTGCTGCCTTTCATAGTGTGTAACTTGAAGGCCCTGAGTACTTTCTCCCACACTGAAAACACTGGGATGATAACATTATTTGAACATTACCTAATAAGACTGATTCAGGACAGACAATTAGTTATGTTAAACTTTCCTAGCAGTCCTTCACAAACAGGGAACAGTCTGTCTATTCTCTCCATCTGTCAGCTGCTGCTGGCTCTTCCTCCTCCTCCTCCTCACACACTGCTGAGTTTGTCCTGGTGGATCATCAGGGGTGCAAAGCCTCACAGATGATGTGCAGCAGTGGGTCCCTCAGTCTGTCCTCACTCTGGACACTTGCAGTTGTCACACATGGAAATCAAATGTGTGATAAGCTGCAGGATTCAAACACAAGTGTAACTTATAAATACATGTTCATACTTTTATTCCACAATCAGAGAGAAAGAAACAGAGAGAGTGCAGGACAGACAGACAGGTGACAGTCTCAGGTGTACACACTGCTACAAAACAGCACAAGAGAAGGAGGATTTAGTGTTTGTGTTATTACGAGTGCTAAACAAGAAGAGTTCCCAGATGGTCCAGTGGACACATGTGTGACTCCTGTGATTAAAGCATCTTTCTTTCAGCTTAACGAGTGAACCGTCAGCTCGTTCAAACACACGTTAAAGTCCGTTTGGCTCGACACCACCGAAAGCGTGCTGCTGCAGTCTGTTGGGGGCATCATCAGAAACAAGGATGCAAGGAGAGGAGACAAACTAGTGAGGAATGCTGGCTCTATAATTGAGCTGACACACTCACACACACACAGACTCTGTGTTAAGCTCGTCTATATTATATTTGCTGATCTATCATACAGCTTAAACTTATTCCTGGTTATATTCTGATCAGTGCTGAGCAGTTAAACATAATTAACAATCAATAAAATCATATATGAATTATGATTCTGTGATTAACAATGAATACACTTAATATCACTTCTCATTTTCAAAATCATGTCGTTTAGCTTTGAAATGTCTGCATTTGTGAATAAAACATTTTCTTAGTAACAACATTTGTTAAGATCCAACCAAGCAAAATATGATTTTTGCCATTTTCAAGTGGTCTTAAACCTTTAATCAGGACTGTATCTTATATCACTTCCATTTAATGTGAAAAAGCTGCATCAGTGTTTTGCTGGGATGTGTCTGCTCCTCTGGCTTTCCTGTTAGCAGTGAGTGCAACTATGTCACAGAGGTTTTAGTGCAGCATAAACTCCAGCAGATATTTTTGTCACTCTGGAGCACATTTTAGGAAAATAACAAGAAGTAAATGGAGGAAACCGACAGAAGCAGACAGGATAAGGCGGCGTCATATCTGAGACAATAACCAGGGCCGGGCCGTTTCTGACACCTGCATCATTTTTATTGTGCAAAAACACGGCAGCAGAGGACGATTTGATTTTGTCTTGGGAATAAATCACTACTGGAAATCACAGGACTCAGATCAACACACGTCTGCTCTCCAAAACCAGGACAACGTGCTGAGATCACGGTGGGCGACAAATGTTCATCAGCAGAACGATGAGACAGAAACACAGAAGAGCCGTTTGGAAAGGCAGGAGGTACAGTGCTAACAGGCTGCAAGAAATATAAATACAGACTCACGTCTGTCTCTATCAGTACTTATCATACAAAAGATACGACACACGTGTGTACAAAGAAGTGTCCAGGTTCATCCTGACCATCAACCTTTCTGACTGAAGGGCATTTCTGCCAGCAGGACTTCAGATATAAGCAGTGACGTGAGATATAAGACAATAACACTATCAGTCATGGTCTGGCATTCCCAGAGCACAAGGCTCAGCAGGACATAAACAGTGTGGAGTCATCAACAGAAGGCAGAAGAGCTTTGAATGTCCTTCAAGAAGTCTGGAGAAGTGTTCCTGCAGGTCCTCACAGAGACGCCAGAGAGCTGCTCAGAGAGTTCAGAGTGAGCTGAAGGATGAAGGTCAGACCATAATATTCCTCCAAAAGTGCCTTCATGGACCTGCAGCCGAGAAACCGATGCAAAGAGTTTATGCAGGTGAGAGAAGTTCACCTGAGGGCTCTTTCAGCGTGCATGCCGAGCGCTGAGAGACGGAGGTTGTGCTGCAGGCAGACGTTTGGACGGCGACTCAGACTTCTCTTCTAGACGTCGTCAAATATTTGTCTACGAGATGACGACAAGACAGGTACCGTCCTCCCGAGTGGCCGAAAACACAAAAACACACAAGTGAACACAGCAGCACACAAATCCATACGTCTGTGGACACGTCAGTGCCTGCAGACACTTTAGAAACGGCTGTGCTTCACTCCAACACTTTAACACTAAAGAACACTGAGGAAATGAACAAACTGACAGTTAACAATATGGAAAAATAAAAGGATCTCTCTGCTGCTGAAAAGTGTGAAATAGCTAAATGCCTTGGACACGTGGTGAAAACCTGAGATATTTCATGAAAACTTAATCGTGATCACCGTAACGTTAGGAGATCTGTGGCTGAGTCAGAGCACACACGGGTTCGTGCAGATAAAGGCTCAATGAGGAAGGTTTCTGCAGGACAAATACATCCGATTAAGAGAGCAGCTGCTAAAAGGCCATTGCAAAGCAGCAAACACATATTTGAAGCTGCTGGTGCCTCTGGAGCCCCACCAACATCAAGGTGTAGGATATTTTGGACAATCTATAATCTTCTAACACAAAAACATACAGTGTTCACTGAAGTAAACACACAGAGCAGTAGCAGATTTTTTTTTAAATGTGTTTTATTTATTTTCATTTGCTGCTAACTGCCTTGTTTTCATTTGTAGTTTTTGTAGTAGGAAGAACTACAAAATCTACAAATAAAAAAGTGCAGTTAACAAATGTAGTGCTCTCCACTATGTGAACCCCTCAGCTGAATTTTTAGGTTTTCAGTTCAAGCCAATGAAATGAAATCCAAAAATTCAACCCCAACAATCAAATGATCCCCTATGAGCAAGCACTCTGGCAGCGGTGGAGAGGAAAAACTCCCTTTAACAGGAAGAAACCTCTGGCAGAACCAGGCTCAGGAGAGGCGGTCTTCTGCCATGACTGGTTGGGAGGTGAGGGCAAAATAAAATCAAACATAAAGGAGAGCACAGCGTATTTATGACAGGTCGGTGGACTGTGGCTCGAGTTCAAAAGATGCTCGAATCCCGCCTGAGGTGGTATGGACACGTGATTGAGCGATGAGAACTCAGCAAAAAGCGGCTAAGAGGATCGACCCAGGCGGACGCCGCCTTGAGGCAGACCGAAAAAACGGTGGATGGACAAAATCAAGGAAGACATTAAGACCGTCAGCGCGTCACCTGAGGACCCCTTGGACAGAACCAAACGGAGAAACCTTTGCTGAGGAGCACCAGCGGGAACAACGCCAGGATGAAGGTGGACTGTGGCTGGAAAACATCATTACTGTTTTTAAAGGGTAACCACATCCACAAAGCTGTAATTGTGGATGTGGACCACAATCCACAATTGTCGATTGGACGTGTGCATGCAAGCACACGCAAGTGATCCCCGCTCTGTGGGGTCGTGATAATAATCACGACCCCACAGACGTCATGATAATAATCACGACCCCACAGAGCGGGACATTCGCTTCAGCCGAAAATCTTAGAGGCGACCCAGAAAGCTGCAGGAAGAGCAATGACACATCCGGCAACAGTTAAACCTACTTTAAGTAGGTTTGGACACCACGAACCAACGGATTCTCTTTCTGTTGTCTGTTGTACATGTACCGCTGGGCGCTGAAGATTTTCCACAGTTTGTCTGAGTTCTGCGATCTCTACCCTCAGTCGTGCGTTTACTTCATTGAGTTCTGTGTTTATTAGATTGACTTGCATGATCAGTGCATTAATTTGTTCATTTTCTTCCCTGATTTGTGCGTTTTGATGCCTGAGTTCAGATACCGTACGCAGCAGTAGTTCTGACTGATCTCCTCTTGCCTGTGACATTTCTTTAAAGGTTTAAAGCTCAAAAGTGTCAAAAAAGTTAAATCTCTGAATGATTTAAATGCAAAGGTTAGCTTTGTCTAAACTGTTAAAGGTGCTCCTCTATTTAAGGACTCGGTGGGTGTGGCAGAGAATGTGATGTCGACCGTGACGTCACAATGATCGTTTGAGAAGCTCAAAGGATCAAAGGAGCGCTGTGGATCATTCTGCGCATGCTCAGATCAATGAACGGGAGAATTATTTGTAAATACTTTGCTATCTAACAAAGGTGCTTTTAGCAACAGCTGGTGGTGATTCATCGTTATCAACCCTTAAACTCGTGAACTGGCTCTCTAGCTTTTCGATTGCTACTGTTGTCTATCACATATGTATTATTTGGAACCCAGCTTACCTGTAAAAACAGACAAACAGCAGGTAACAGGAACTACTCGGTGCGCCAGCTCCCCCCAATTCAGGGTCTGCACGCTTGAAGTACGCCCACTACGCGTACTACGTACGGTGCGTACTATAAGTACGAGAAGTGCGGAAGTGAGAGGCTTGTGAAATGGGACGGTCTAGCCTTCGTCGCGCTGTTCAGGTTGCCTAGCAACCATGATACTAACCGCGAGAAACGTTTCATACAGCTTTGTGTGACAGAAATGAAGGAGAAAAATGTTTTGTTGGTCATTCATTTTTGTCATGACATCACTTTGATTAGTTGAGTATCTGAGGCTGAGACCACAGGACTGTAAAACATGATAGTTGGGCTTCATTTCTGTACTGAACAGTCATTTCAAGATTAGTTAGTAAATAACAATTAGCTAATGTTGTTCATGAGACTAAAGTCATCTCACTTTGGTAATGTAAATATAATATGGCCAATATTAAAATTGTTGTCAGATTATTGTGATATATATATATATTACAGCAGTGAGCTTGAACTCTGGGTCAAAGATTTAAGTTGCAGTTATTTATATTTCCTATCACCTTAAATCTTCAGTCAAAGACAAGTATCTCTGACAGTGTATATACAGATGTATTATATATATGAGACAAATATTGTTCGTTTAATATGTTGGCATTATTACATTTGGCTCAGTGCTTACATATATGTGTAAAAAGGAAAACGTACGAGTTGTGAAAACTGTTTCTGATAGAATGAAGATCAGACTGATATATGAAATATTCCTTTATTGGGTGAGAAAATCAGACCATGTCATAACTGCTTTAAGTCATACAGAATAGATATCAGAGCCTTAAACAGGCTGACTTCTGCTAAATGGGTCAAACTGGGCAGAAAGTATACAAACACATAACATCCTTATAGAATATGATGTAACACTATAGATCAACTAACCTCAGAATATATAAAGCATATAAACAATTACAGCAATATGATGCAACAAACACAGCAGTGCTACTAATCCAAAATACTCAAAGCTTCATAGAACTGAAACAAACATTTATTTTTAGCTCCATTCTGCTGCTGATACATACTTTAGGTTTCTGAACATTAAACTTGTTGCTGCCTTTCATAGTGTGTAACTTGAAGGCCCTGAGTACTTTCTCCCACACTGAAAACACTGGGATGATAACATTATTTGAACATTACCTAATAAGACTGATTCAGGACAGACAGTTAGTTATGTTAAACTTTCCTAGCAGTCCTTCACAAACAGGGAACAGTCTGTCTATTCTCTCCATCTGTCAGCTGCTGCTGGCTCTTCCTCCTCTTCCTCACACACTGCTGAGTTTGTCCTGGTGGATCATCAGGGGTGCAAAGCCTCACAGATGATGTGCAGCAGTGGGTCCCTCAGTCTGTCCTCACTCTGGACACTTGCAGTCGTCACACATGGAAATCAAATGTGTGATAAGCTGCAGGATTCAAACACAAGTGTAACTTATAAATACATGTTCATACTTTTATTCCACAATCAGAGAGAAAGAAACAGAGAGAGAGTGCAGGACAGACAGACAGGTGACAGTCTCAGGTGTACACACTGCTACAAAACAGCACAAGAGAAGGAGGATTTAGTGTTTGTGTTATTACGAGTGCTAAACAAGAAGAGTTCCCAGATGGTCCAGTGGACACATGTGTGACTCCTGTGATTAAAGCATCTTTCTTTCAGCTTAACGAGTGAACCGTCAGCTCGTTCAAACACACGTTAAAGTCCGTTTGGCTCGACACCACCGAACAGAGGCAGCAATATAACATAGCTAACATTAACAGTGCAGTGAATCCTGCTTGTGCCGTCATATTCAGGACTGCAAACCGAGCAGCATCACTGACTTTCAGCTTGTTGTGTTTGTGGATAGAGAATCTGTCTGCCAGCTGACCTGGCAATGCCTTGCAGTCCTCCCAGATGTGATGGAGGAAGTTGCTGGGCAGGGAAGGTCTGGGTATCTGTGTTTAGACTGATGTGGGTGTAGGCTTCACTTCGGGTGTGGAGGAGACATAAATTCTAGAAGTCTTAAAAAAAGGGAATGAAAATTAAGAAAATCTTCTTTACCTTCATGTGTTATATTTTTATACTGTTTAAATAAATGTATTCATTTTTATATTTAGAAAAAAGTAAGTCGAGGGTAATCAATGGGGAATAAGTTATCAACACATTCCCCATTAATTACCAAATATTTAAAATTTATACATTTATTTTTTATTTCAGGCTTTATCAGAGCTCAAGTTTCCTTTCCTCCCACTGTGACCGCCATATCCACAGGGAGAGTGGTCACCTCTAACGGCCTCAGTGATCTTCACCTGAGCTGTGGTAAGATGGAAAATAGTATCCAAGAATTCACTGCAGTGAGTTTAACCCTCATAACGTCCTCCATACACCTGTGGTCCTCAGGGGACAAAAATGTCCTCACTTCATTTGAGTGTTTTTGAAAGTATAAAGTATAAATTGCCAATAAATTCAATGTTACACCTTAGTTTTACTTCAGACCAACATATTACCACAAAATGTACATTTTCTGTTCTGCTGGATTGGACAGAGTCCTCTGAAGGGACTTGGTGCTCAAACACAGTCACATCAGTACCTGGATCTTACATCACAGCAGGAGAAACACCCACTTATTCCAACACCTCAATGATTGTGTCATGAATGACGATCATCTATAGTGTCTTCATCATGAAATTATATCCTTTTTGCGATGCTGTGATTAATCTTGTGTCAGCATGAAAACTTCCCTACCAGACTCAACATACCCACATATGCCTACAGCTGCATTCAATCCATTATTCTTCCTCTCTCGTTGTCCTTCCTTGTTCGCTATTGAGTTGGCTGTAGAGCAGGTCATCTACTAATTAATAATAATAATAATAATAATAATAATGATACATTTTATTTGAAAGCGCCTTTCAAAACACTTAAGGTCACTGTACACAGTAGAATAAAAGCAACATAAAAGCAAGCAGTTTATAGAATCATAAAAGCATAAGACATAAACAAATAAAATAGCAAAGTGGAGAGGTTATGTGGGATAAGCTATTTTGAACAAGTGGGTTTTGAGTTGGGACTTAAAGAGAGAGAAGGTAGAGATATTTCTTAAATCAGGAGGTAGGGAATTCCAGAGTCGTGGAGCAGAGCAGCTGAAAGCCCTGCTCCCCATGGTGACAAGACGGGGGGAGGGGACGGAGAGTGAAAGGGAAGAAGAAGATCTGAGACAACGAGATAGGGCGGTGATGTTAACCAGGTCAGAGAGATATGGAGGAGAGAGATGTTGAATAGCCTTAAATGTGTACAAGAGTATTTTGAAATTGATGCGATATTTGACCAGGAGCCAATGACGCTGCTGCAGAACAGGAGTGATGTGGTGGATAGAAGGGGTCCTGGTGATAATACGGGCAGCAGAGTTCTGGACGCATTGGAGCTTGTGGATGGATTTTTGAGTAAGACCAAAAAGAAGTGAATTACAATAATCAATCCGGGAAGTAACAAGGCTGTGGACAAGAATGGCAGTGGCATGTGAGGTGAGAAAAGGACGGAGACGATTAATGTTGCGCAATTGAAAATATGCAGACCGAGTGACGTTATTAATGTGTGAATTGAAAGATAGAGTACTGTCGAGGATGACACCCAAACTTTTCACAGAGGAAGAAACGAAGACCGGCGAGTTATTGATAGTAATAGAGAAACTGTTGGTTCTGGATAATGTTGATTTACTGCCGACCAAGAGGAGCTCGGATTTATTACTATTGAGTTTGAGAAAATTAGAAGAGAACCATGAATTTAGTTCAGCTAAGCAGAGTTGAATGAACTGAGTGCGATCAGACAGGTACGATTTAAACCAGGCTAGTGGGGTATGGGAGAGACTGATGGAGGCTAGCCTACTGAGAAGAATGGAGTGAGAAATAGTGTCGAAGGCAGCAGTCAGATCGAGGAGAATAAGAATGGAAAGTAAATCGGAGTCAGCTGCCATAATTCAATTCAATTCAATTCAATTCAATTCAATTTTATTTATATAGCGCCAAATCACAACAAAAGTCGCCTCAAGGCACTTTATATGGTACAGTAGATCGCACAATAATAAATACAGAGAAAAACCCATCAATCATATGACCCCCTATGAGCAAGCACTTTGGCGACAGTGGGAAGGAAAAACTCCCTTTTAACAGGAAGAAACCTCCGGCAGAACCAGGCTCAGGGAGGGGCGGGGCCATCTGCTGCGACCGGTTGGGGTGAGAGAAGGAAGACAGGATAAAGACATGCTGTGGAAGAGAGACAGAGATTAATAACAGATATGATTCGATGCAGAGAGGTCTATTAGCACATAGTGAATGAGAAAGGTGACTGGAAAGGAAAAACTCAATGCATCATGGGAATCCCGGCAGCCTACGTCTATTGCAGCATAACTAAGGGAGGATTCAGGGTCACCTGGTCCAGCCCTAACTATATGCTTTAGCAAAAGGAAAGTTTGAAGCCTAATCTTGAAAGTAGAGATAGTGTCTGTCTCCTGAATCCAAACTGGAAGCTGGTTCCACAGAAGAGGGGCCTGAAAACTGAAGGCTCTGCCTCCCATTCTACTTTTAAATACTCTAGGAACAACAAGTAGGCCTGCAGTGTGAGAGCGAAGTGCTCTAATAGGGTGATATGGTACTACAAGGTCATTAAGATAAGATGGGGCCTGATTATTTAAGACCTTGTATGTGAGGAGCAGGATTTTGAATTCAATTCTGGATTTAACAGGAAGCCAATGAAGGAAGCCAAAACAGGAGAAATCTGCTCTCTCTTTCTAGTCCCTGTCAGGACTCTTGCTGCAGCATTTTGGATCAGCTGAAGACTTTTCAGGGAGTTTTAGGACATCCTGATAATAAAGAATTACAGTAGTCCAGCCTGGAAGTAATAAATGCATGAACTAGTTTTTCAGCGTCACTCTGAGACAGGATATTTCTAACTTTAGAGATGTTGCGCAAATGGAAGAAAGCAGTCTTACATATTTGTTTAATATGTGCGTTGAAGGACATGTCCTGGTCAAAAATGACTCCAAGGTTCCTCACAGCGTTACTGGAGGCCAAGGTAATGCCATCCAGAGTAAGAATCTGCTTAGATACCATATTTCTAAGATTTTCAGGGCCGAGTACAATAACCTCAGTTTGATCTGAATTAAGAAGCAGAAAGTTAGCGGCCATCCAGCTCTTTATGTCTTTAAGACATTCCTGCAGTTTAACTAATTGGTCTGTGATACCTGCCTTCATGGATAGATAGAGCTGCGTGTCATCTGCATAGCAGTGAAAATGTATGCTATGTCTTCTAATGATGCTGCCTAAGGGAAGCATGTATAATGTACATAGAATTGGTCCTAGCACTGAACCCTGTGGAACTCCATAATTAACCTTAGTGTCTGAAGAGGACTCTCCATTTACATGTACAAATTGGAGTCTATTAGATAGATATGATACAAACCACTGCAGTGCAGTACCTGTAATACCTACAGCATGTTCTAATCGCTCTAATAGGATATTATGGTCAACAGTATCGAACGCTGCACTGAGGTCTAGCAGGACAAGCACAGAGATGAGTCCACTGTCAGAGGCCATAAGAAGATCATTTGTAACCTTCACTAAAGCTGTTTCTGTGCTGTGATGAGCTCTGAAACCTGACTGAAACTCTTCAAATAAGCCATTCCTCTGCAGATGATCTGTTAGCTGTTTGACAACTACTCTTTCAAGGATGTTTGATATGAAAGGAAGGTTGGAGATTGGCCTATAATTAGCTAAGACAGCTGGGTCTAGAGATAGCTAAGAAGATCATTGGTTATTTTTATAAGTGCTGTTTCAGTGCTATGGGAGGGGCGAAAACCAGACTGGAACTGTTCATACAGATTATTATTAGTTAAATGTGAGTGGAGTTGTGTGGCAACTATTTTCTCAAGAATTTTAGAAAGGAATGGTAGATTGGAAATAGGCCGAAAATTCTCAAAATTATTGGGATCTAGACCAGTTTTTTTCAATATTGGGGTTATGGCGGCAATTTTGAGGGAAGCAGGAACAGTTCCAGTGGTAAGTGATGAGCAGATGATAGCAGATATGAGGGGAAGCAAAGAAGGTAGACATGCCTTAACCAAAACTGTAGGAATGGGGTCTCGCTGACAAGTAGAAGGTTTTGATTTACAGATGAGATCTGAAATATCAGTAACAGAGGGGAGCTGGAAAGCAGAAAAACAGTGTGATGGGAGAGGAATTACACAGGAGGAGCTAAATAGAACATCAGAAACCAGGTCTTGGTGTAGTTTGTGAATTTTCTTAATGAAAAATAACATCAAAGAATCACAAAAGGAAGACGAGTAAAGATGAGCGGGTAAAAAATCTGGTGACCTGAAAGAAGAGTTGAACAGTGAAAACAGTATCTTGGTTTTTTGTATTTTGTTTGATTAATACACTCCTTATAATACATAATATTATTATTAAACATTTCCTTGTGGATATTCAGACCAGTTTTCTTATAAAGGCGTTCAAGTCGTCGTCCTTTTGCTTTCAGGAGCCTGAGTTCAGCTGTAAACCAGGGTGCTGACTGAGAGAATGATACAGATTTGGTTTTGAGTGGGGCAACAGAGTTTAGGATACTATTGAGACTAGAGTTATAATAGGAAACTAAGTCCCCTTGGGTGAGCAGGTTATGAAAATGCAAATGACTAGAGAAAGCAAAATATCTTAATATTCCGAAAAGAAATGGTACGAAGGTTCTTGGTTATAGAAAAGATCATTTTGATATTGAAAGAAAGAAGCAAGTGGTCAGAAATTAGCAGTTCATCAGCTTTGCAGTTAAAAGGAGTAAGTCCAGAGCAACAAACTAGGGCCAAAGTATGGCCCTTAGTATGAGTAGGAAAGTTTATGTATTGTTCAAAGTCAAAACTATGGAGGCAGGATGAGAAGTCTTTGGTGAGAGGATGATCACTGTTATCCATATGAATATTAAAGTCTCCCAGGAGTATTATATTAGGGGAAACAGTAGCTATGTGAGTCAGCAGATCAACAAAGTCACTTATGAAGACAGAATTAGACTTTGGAGGGCGGTAAATAACAGCTATGACAGACAAACAATGGATTCAAAGGAACTGTAGACAGGTACAGACGACGGTGTGACTTTCCAGTTCTTGCGATAGATTACGGCGAGACCTCCACCACGGACTTACGAGGTTGGCAGGTGTAAACAAACCCCGGGGGGGGGGGGTCGTTGAGCGATGAAAAGTCATTGGGCTGTTGCCACGTCTCGGTCAAACAGAAAAAGTCAAACTTACGATCTGTGAGTAGATCCTGAATTAGATGACCCTTGCTCGTAAGTGAGCGGATGTTAAGGAGGCCGAAGTTGACAACGGTGTTGTCAGACTGGTCAGAGGTGTTAGCCGACCTGGGCAGGGTGGCTAAAACACTATGGTCAGCAGCCCTGTCAGAGTTCCGTGGAGGACGACAAGAAGTGGACCAGAGGGTCTGTATTGGCTTAGAGTCGTCATGGTGAAAATTCCGACGAGAGCCCCGGTGGATGTACTTTCGGCGAGGGAGGATGGCGATATGTGTGCGGAGATGAAGCGCAGCCGGCGGTGGAGAAGCCAGGTGAAAGCGGAGACGGAGAAGCTCGTCAGCTGAGTATTGGTGAAATCCAGCACTGGGTCAGTAGACCAATGACATAAAAATCCAGACCCACACGAGCAAGACGCAGATCCTGCCAGGCCACATCACGCACAGTCAGGTAGGCCAAACAGTCAGGTGTACGGATCCGAGGGAGACAACGGCCAAAACAAACAGGCAGATGAAAGAAACTCAGGCACTTGCAAAATTTGCTGGATCGCCAGTAGTATCTGTAGAAGACAAGGTTTAAAATTTGTTAAGATGTATGAAAGAATATACAAATAAAAGATAAAAAGATACCGGTGAGTAGCGGCAGCAAGTCGCGCCAGCGTTCACTCAACTGGATGGTTGTTGGTTCAATCTCTGTGTGCTCTAGTGTGGAGTTCTTACCAAGGTGTCCTTGGGCAAGTTACTGAACCCCAACTTGGTCTCTGATATGGGACCTGGCATATGTGCTTGGACCATGGTAGATTGTCTTTCTCTGTGACGCATGAGAGAGTCAGGCATCGTCTGTCACTGGGGAGGATAGAAGACCAGATCGATGTTTCCTCACATTACTGCAAATATTCCTCTGTCTCAGCTGAGTCCCCTTTCTTGCTTGATCTTCATCATAATTGAAATAGAAGATGTGTAGTCCTCTGACACATCTTCTATTTCAGTTTCACATTCTGAACCTTCAAGAAACTTCAAGAAGCCCAGTCACTTTCTTTCCAAGCTCCTCAGACTACCATGTCCTGGATGCCTGAGAACCTACTTGAACATAGTTCAGATTCTTCATCACTTTCCTTCACTTCATAGTCTTCTTCCACTTCTGCAGGTGGGTGATGTGCTTTTTCAGAGAAAGGGTAGCATGTGCTCTAAATATTGGCAATATGTTCTTTATCTTCTAACCTTGGATCTTCCTGAACATTGACTCTTCCTCCTCATTATACTAGAGGACAATATATGCATTGTTCTACTGGTCATTGCTTTGCACAACATGGTAAAAAAAAGTATGCTCACAAATCTCCAGTGCAATGGAGGCTTGTATGTATTATTGTAGGGTCTACCTTACAATATGAAGCCCCTTGATGCGACTGTTGTTGTGATTTGGTGCTGTATAAACAAAATGTAATTGAATATAGAGCACCTGCCTCCTGGGGCCCATTCTTCGTACCTCGCTAAGTAAGTTAGCCGGATTTGAATGTTGACGATTTCGCGTGATCTTGGATCGTTCGGTTCTCCGAAGCTCATCTGGGACTTGCTGTCATAGCAACAGATCCGAAGCGTAAACCTGCTCGGGAGCAGGTTTACTTTATGTAAACAGGATTAGATCGCTGCCACTCAGGTATGTCCGCTGCAGTTATATGAAAGCAACAGCGATATTTCGCCACTGTTTTACCATAAATAAATATTATCAATGTAACTAAAGATAATGCAGCATTTGATTCTTTTATTGATTTCATACAGATACATACAGGTCATTTCTGAAAAAAAGGGAAATGTACTATTAATCATTCTACACTGAAAAAAGAACCAACTTAAGTGAATTATTTCAATTGGTAACACCTAATTTAATTAAGTTCTTTGAAATGAAGTTAATACATTAGAGTGCACAACTGATTTATCTAATGTATTAACTTCATTTCAAAGAACTTAATTAAATTAGGTGTTACCAATTGAAACAATTCAATTAAGTTGGTTCACCTATTTTCTTTTTACAGTGTATTACATGTAGTAGATCATGTCAGATGTAATTCATATTTTAGAGTAGTAATAGTAAATTACTACGTGCAATCAAGATGAGACCACGACTATAAAAGCGAAGGTGGATTTGGGAAGTCTGTCGCAGCCATGTCCTGTCCGTTTGTATGCGAGCAAGGAAGGTGCAAGATTGATAAGGAGAGTTTCCAGAATTTAGCGTATATTGCGGGATAGACAGGATCCTTTAGCTCAGCGACAGTGTGCTCATAGAGAGATATCGATTCTCCGTCAGGGTATTATTTACTCTCTCTCTCTCTCTCTCTCTCTCTCTCTATATATATATATATATATATACTATACCGCACTGTATATACTTACTCCCGACTTACTGTGCATGCTTCAGTCACCCCTTGCATGGGAACAGGTAAAAGTGATGGAGTGTTATGTCAAACTACACACAAAAAACCCACAATGTCAATAAATGTCACAGTACAAAAGGGGTGTGACGAGGGGTGCAGGACCACCACCTGTCTTTATTTGCTCTGCCCTTTTCTTGGTTGCTGTTATAAACAAACAAACAGATTATTCCAGGGTCTCTTGTCATAGACTAAAAGCAATATAAGTGATAAATATTACCATTCTGTGGAATATTCTTATATTTCACTTTTACTTGTTCCCATGTTCTAGTGGGTCCTGTTGTGGCTCTAATTTGAAAGAGGATATGATGTAATATAATATAATGTGGTATAATATAATATCACATGATATAATGTAATATCATGGATCACTTACGAGTTTAATTTGTCAGCAACTTTCTGCCAGCCTCTCTCCTTGCTTTTGCAGCCTTTGCAGTGTTCCCCTGCGTTTTAATTAAACTCTGAAACTCCTGATATCCCTCAATCAAGAGTTCTTGCTCTGCTGCCGTGAAATACTGAGCGCTCCTTCGACATCTTCGCCGACCAATCACAGGGTTGCCGATCAATGTTTCTACTATCAATGCGTAGCCCCTTTTAAGGCACCCAGTGATCTCAGATTACTTCATCCAGCTATACTAATCGTCAACAACAGGTGTGTTCGGAGAACTGGATTAGCGAGCTCAAAGTTAGCGCGATGATTTGATCTTGGATGTGTCATTTGATCTTGGATGTAGTAAGCGAGGTACGAAGAACGGGCCCCTGGTTGTGCTGCCTGTTGTTGTTGTTGTTGTTGTTGTGGTTGTTATGACCTTTGCTTGACCCCACACATCAGTGATCCAACATCAAAGATGTTTGAAAGCAGTATGTTGTGAAGATATGTCCCCGCCCCTCCCTGCAACACTTTGTACTTTGGGATCATTTTTGTCCCCGAGGACCACAGGTGTTATAAAATCCAATAAAACCCCATAAATAAATCAAATTACTTAGAACCTCTTCCAATCATGCATAACATAGTAATGAATAACTTCTTTTATTTTTAGACCCTTTGATGAATAAAACGAACTTTTGATAGCAAAAGATTTCTTTTGGGGACAAAACGTCCCAAGGACAACACAAGGGTTAAATCAAACAATGAAGGCATGTTCAGACTCTCAGGTTAAATTCAAGAAACTTAACAAAAGTATTGGATTAACTGTTTATAATTTACAGCCTTTTCATGCACAGTTGCTTGTTTTCAGTTTAAATTGTATTTTCCTGATCAACAAACCAACAGTGCATTCGTTGTTTAAAAAAAGCTCTGAGGATGTTGGACTGTGTATAAAAATTCAGAAACATTTGATGTAGATTAGAAACAAAAACACTGACTTAAGGTTTTCTCCTTAATCAGAGTTAATGTAATATCCAGTGTGGTGGTGTACGGAGGTAAAATCCTCATTATTTATGGATCTGACTGGAGCATCTGAGGCTGAAACTGAAGCCTTAAACCTGAATTGTTCCTTTTCTGTCATACTGTGTCTGTATAACAGTGGGTGGAAGGATCATTGTGAGGTCAGCTGTGTACAGATGTGGAGGTGAAGTAACCTGCTCTCAGGGTGACGCTGAGAACAACGTCAGGAACAGGTGAGCACTGTTGGATGGTAGAAATGAGCCTTTGATTCAAAAGAAGAAACAAATGTTCAGCTGATCACTTTAAGCTGAAAACCAGCTGTTTCTGTCTCCCTGCAGCTGTGATGGAAAAACAGTGTGTGACATAAAGTCAAACATTACTTATGATCCTGGAGTCTGCAGATACCTGGAGACCACCTACGCCTGCTTCACACGTAACGACTCTGTTAAACCTGTGATTAGAAATGACTAATGAACCCAATCTGTACATGAATGATTACAGTTTCTAATGGGATCTGTGTCTGTTTCAGACCACAGTGTAACATGTGAAGGATCTCAGTCAAACCTTCAGTGTGGTGAGAACACAGCTTCAATTTCTTTGTATGTTTCCAACACGTTTTCACTCCCAAAGAGTAACATTTTACGCTAGGTGACAAATCGTCAGCATTTTACGTTTTCGGGCACCCAACACGTTCCTAAATGACAACAACAACAACAATCTTTATTTATAGAGCACATTTAAAAACCAGCGGTATACCAAAGTGCTTAACATAAGAGACAGAGAAGTAACACGAGTATTATAAGGCCTTAGCAAAGTATCAAATATACTCACAGGTCAATGCCACTAATACACAGGGGTAATATAAAATGCATATCAAAAAATTAAAACATAATAAAAGCACAAGCCATAAAAATATGTATAGAAAAAAGAGAGTAAGTCTAAAAGTCAGGTGCGAGCATTAACAAGCAGGAAAGGCAAGATTAAACAAATAGGTTTTTAACCGTGATTTAAAAGATTGGATAGAATCGGACGCCCGGATCGCAATCGGAAGGTTATTCCACAACTCTGGTGCAGCCAGGGCAAACGCCCGGTCACCTCTAGACTTCAGCCGAGATCTAGGCTGCACCAAGAGTAACTGAGTAGATGATCTTAATGCTCTGGCAGGAACATACGATTTGAGGAGTTCCTTAAGGTAGCTCGGTGCTGTGTTGTTGGTAATTTTAAACGTAAGCAGCAGTATTTTAAATTGGATACGGCATTTTATGGGTAGCCAATGCAGATCCGCTAGGACAGGAGTGATACGGGCAAACTTCCTAGTTCTGGTCAGAATGCGTGCTGCAGCATTTTGGACTGTCTGCAGTCTATGAAGGAGGGCAGAATGAAGACCGAAATAAAGTGAGTTGCAGTAATCCAGCCTCGAGGTCACAAAGGCGTGGATGAGCTTTTCCAGGTCCTTATGCGGAACATAGTGCCTAGCCTTAGAGATGAGACGGAGTTGGTAGAAACTAGATCTAACTACAGCAGACACCTGTTTATCAAGTTTGAACGAGCTGTGAAGCAACACGCCCAGATTGCTAACAGTGTCAGAAAGGGAGCTGGTAAGGGAACCAAAGGCATCACGAAGTTGGCCACGAGGAACATTGATGCCAAATACCACAATTTCAGTTTTCTTGTCATTTAGGATAAGAGTGTTTGCTAGGAGCCATTCTTTGACCTCGCGCATGCACTCTTGAAAGCAGTGCAAGGACAAAGCAAGATCATCATTTAGTTCAAAGTAGATGTATATCTACTGTATATCGTCAGCATAGCAGTATTTCTCAAAGATTGCACTTAGAGGGAGCATATACAGTGAGAAAAGAGTAGGGCCTAACACAGATCCTTGAGGCACGCCACAGCAGACAGGTGCAGCGGAGGAAGAGCAAGTACCCAGGTTCACCGAGAAGAACCTATTGGAGAGGTATGATTTAAACCAATCAAGGGCAACACCTTTAATGCCTACAGTATGCTCAAGCCTCGCTAATAAGATGTTGTGATCTACCATATCGAAGGCCGAGGATGAATCCAATAAAACTAGGACATAGGCGTCCATTATCAACAATTAGAAGAAGATCGGTAAGGACCTAAGCAACGCTGTTTCGGTGCTATGATGTGGTTTGAAGGCAGACTGGAATTTATCATTAATGTTGTTCTCATCCAGGTACGCCTGGAGTTGTAGAAGTTGTAGAAGGGTCATCTTCCTTAACTATGCGAGATGGGAGAGTATCATGTATAGGATTAGTATTGTTCAGTTGTTCAACTAAATGCTTGAGAGTAAGAAGTGACACGGGCTCAAACTGATGGAAAGTAGACGAACAGTCAGGGGTAAAAACAGGGCTTGACATTAAAGGAAGTGAAGACTTAAGAGATGAAACTTTATCTAAAAAGTGATTTAAAAATTGTTCGCAAAGAACCGGAGAGCACGCCAGCGGAATAACAGGGCAGGGATTGACCACAGAATTAAAAATTTTAAATAGTGTTCGGGGGTTGTGACCATTAGCCAGGATAATTTTAGATAGGAAAGCCGCTTTGGCCATTTTGGCAGCAGTTTGGAATTTCGAGCGGCTGGCACGTAGGATTTCATAGGATACCTGGAATTTATCTTTTCTCCACCTCCTCTCATCGCGGCGACACACACGTCGTAAGGCACGTGTAGAGTTGTTTAACCAACATTGAGAATAAGTTCTAGGGTGCTTCATTTTAATAGGTGCAACAGTGTCAAGGATAGAGGAGCATATGGTTAACAAGGTGTTGGCAAAGTCCTCAACCATATGAGAGGTAAAACAATCAAATGTAGTGGATGCAGGATTCAAAAAAGAAGCAGAAAAATTTGCCACAGTTTCAGCATTAACTGTACACATAGGGCAAAGGAGGGCCTCAAGGTGCAATTCAGTATTACCTAAGTCAACATCAAAGATGACCGGGGAGCGGTCAGAGAACCCAGCATTGTTAATATCCTTGATACAAATGTCCAAGCCATATGAAAAGACCAGGTCAAGGGTATGGCCTTTAGCATGGGTTGGTTCATTAACCCACTGAGTGAGGTTAAAAGAGTCAGTTAATGCAAGAAAATCTTTAGCCAATGGGTCGTTCATACAGCAGACATGTATATTAAAATCGCCAGTAATAAGAGCACAGCCATGTTTAAAAAGAACAGATCCTAAAAAGTCAGCGAATTCAGAGATGAAAATCTTGTTGTATTTAGGCGGACGATAGACCACAACACACAGAGTAGTCAAAGAGTCAGTCATCTCCAGTAGCTGTGCTTCAAAGCTAGGGTAGGTGGGGGAGGGTAGCAGCCGAACTTTATGTTTGTTTTTAAAAACCGAAGCTAAGCCACCGCCTCTGCCAGTGAGCCTCAGTGAGCTAAAAAAGACACAGTCTGGGGGGAGAAGCTCAGAGAAGGGGATGAACTCACCGGGAGAAGTCCACATCTCCGTCAGGAGTTAAACATCCAGTCCCGCGGCGAGGAAAAAGTCATTTAAAAGAAAAGCCTTGTTCGTCAGCGACCTGACATTAAATAAAGCCATCCGTGTCCGAGGAGCTAGGTCACCAGCGGTGGCACGTCGCAGGACGCTGAGGTTGTTGTGATGGACACCACGACCGAAGGACATTATCCAGGACCGGACAGGGAGGCAAGCCACTGGAAGGGCTGGGTAGGCTTGAAATCCAGCGGGGCAGATCCACCGATGGCTCAGCAGTTTAGCATCAGGGCGGCCTCTGAAGGAGGGGATGAAGCATAGAATATCTCGGCTTGCAAATGGATAATCCGTAACCTTGGCTTTAAGGTAAGCCTTAAAACGGACGCGAAAACCACTCCTTTTATCCCGTTTCCTGTAACGTTTCCTGTGCAAGTTGGAGAGGGGTAGGCAGGACATACTGGTGAGGGAGTCTGGCCATAGAGGGGTCGCGTCACCCAGGGTCCAACATGGATCCTGACGGTGGGAGTAAGAGAATCGGAGATTCAAAAGCATATGTCTGTCATAGGTTATTAGTGCACAGCCACCTAGTGAGCATAAAACCAAAAACAAAACAATAAGGAGTACTACGCCAAGGCGCAGACGAGGACGGCCTGCCATACACACCGGCGCCATCTTTACAACATCGGAAAAATTAGGAAACATGAGAACCCTTTGGACTCTATCTACACATGTTTGCTCTTTTTCTTACATTTGCTTGGGAAAACACTATTTCACGTCATTAAAGTGCTGGTTAACGTTAGGAATATGGTTATGGTTAGGGATAAGGTTAGGTTTAGGGCTGGAATACAGGGCTGGAACGTGTATTACCGCGGGATGGTCACTCCACTGGATTTCATCCATAACCCGCCGCGTACCATAAGAACGCGGACGGTCACTTTTCGCGTTTCTCAGGACCGCCGCGGGATGTGACAAAACATCGGCATGTTACACCTCGGGAGTGAGAACGGGCTGATGTTTCATGCAGTAAAACTATCACCATGGTTACAGTTTATCTCTATGAACTCTTCCTCAGATGAAGGACAGGTTATAGTCGTCTACTGGGCTAATTTTGGTCGCCGTGACAACACCACGTGCCCTGATGGAAGTCCTAATCACGTCAAAAATGTTAACTGCTTCTGTTCCACAAGCATGGAATCTGTAACTAACAGGTACAGATGCTGACTCTCCTTCTTCAGCTTTCCATCTTCTCTCAGATGACACGATGTATTTCAGGCCTCTGCTGACTCACCTTTGACCTGCATTCACAGGTGTAACTGGCAGAACAGCTGTACTGTTGAAGCAAAGACCTCAGTGTTTGGAGACCCCTGTGGTGGCACCTGCAAGTACCTGGAGGTGTTTTACACTTGTCAGGGTATGGGCTCAAACAACAAACTCATACAAATAATATTTTAGGGTGTGTACATTCAGATTAGTCTTTGAAGTGAATTAAAATGATAATCATTCATCATTTTAATAGATTAACCTTTTTGTGCTGAAAAGAATCAGAATCAGAAAAATCATCAGACATGTTTTTAGATCCTCAGTGAACACACATCAAATAAATATAAATATTATAAAATAATAATAAAAAAATAAAACAAATGAAAGTGGCATTTAAAATTTAAAACATTTAAAACCAGTTTACAAAGTTGTCTGAACAAGTAAAATGTACTTTTGTATAATTCAAACAGAAAATCAAAAAGGAAAGAAATAATTATGTGGAGACAGAAACAAAAAGATTACATGAAAAACAGAAAATGATAATAACAAAGAAAACATTTCTTTTCACATTTCACTGGAAGTTTGGTGCCGTCCAGATTGGAGGAAAGATCTAATTCAGTCCTACTCTGAAACACAATTCAAAGACTTTATTGATCCCAGAGGAAACGATGTGGTCACAGTTAGTCCAAGACAGTAAGAACAGAAGCAAACAAGTTAAAACACCATTTTATACAATATTATATATTGTAGCACACCAAGGGGAGGGGCCACTAGCTCAAAGACTCATGGGACTGTTCATGCTGATGCTCACGTGCTAAGTTAGTGTGATAACAGCTTTTCCCTCTGATGCTGTCTCGATGTTATTGGGGATTTATGAAGTGCAGCTGTTTGCTTTGTATTGAGTGTGAATGGCAATGACCGACATGACTGAGACTGCTGTGCCAATTAATAAGGTCTGGTCACTGTTCCTGTTTGTGGGTGTAGGCTAACAAAGCTGCAGTCCTGCATATGAGCAGTGTGTAGAACACAGGAAGACAAAATAGAGATCGTATGACGACATGAAGCCCACGCAGCAAAAACACTGATAACAGCAGCAGTGGCGACGATGCTGTGAGTTTAATGGGGAGTTTCAGGTTTACTGGTTTTTACTTTAACTGGTTAGATTTGTTTACATGTTCCACTCTCTGTGTTCCAGATGTTTGACTTTTTCTCCAGCTCGTGCAACTTCATAGACTATACGCACATAATTATCTCCAGACAATAAAATAATTTTAATTACAAGGAAACAGACAAAAACAAAAACCTCTCTCCTCGTCTCTAACTTCTGTGTTTCTGTAACATAAATGTGAGCTGATATTTCCTCTGTGCCACCACTAAATCAGCCCGACTGACTCTTGAGTTAACCTGCATACACCTGTTCACTCCGTCAGCTGTTGAACACCTGCTGCTGATTTAGGAAACATGTTAACTGGAGACAGTCACAGTTTAACGTGGGCAGCTGTGTGCTCAGTGTAACATAAGGCTGTTCTAATATTCTGCACAAAATAATCAAATGTAGGACAGAGCCCATTTTTAAAAGGAGCGAGTGATGGAAACTGAGATAACCACAGAGCACTTTATAAGTAAACCTGTTGCTTTAATGAGCTTTGGGCTGTTTGTATTTCAAATAAATTTAGCGACACACATCGATGCATTGGTACACGCCTATCTCAATAATATTTCTGCTCAAATAACTGGATGTGGATTATGGATTCCTCATAAACAGGTGTGTTTTGTGGAATGTTGTTACTGTTTATTTATGTTTTGCTATGAGCTGATTCAAGAGAAATGAGTTCAGGTCACTGAAAATTCAGATAGATTTGGTTTAGCAGTTCAGAAATAAACTGCTGATTCCACTACAGCCACCTCAGCAAGTGAAACTGCAATCTACTGCCCAAAGTCCCCTAAACATACCAGCACACACGTCTCATGCTGAAATGTAGAGCACTCATCAGCCTGCTTGGAATAAATAATTGCAGCTGGTTCCTTAAACTCGAGGCCTGTTTCTGTGCTCACTGCTGCTCAGCATCCATCGCTCACTTCTTTTAAATCCAGTTTGTCAGTTTCACATCACATCAGTCACTCTGAGGTTAAACACAGGCTGCAGCTGCTCTGCGCTGAGGAAATGAGCTACATTTGCTTATTTTGTGCAGAATATTGTGATGACGAATAGCCTGGGGGAAGAAGCTCCCCCCATTCTCTCTGTGTTGGCCTTCAGGGAGCGGAAACGCTTCCCTGACCTCAACAGTGAGAAGAGTCCATTGTCGGGGTGGGAGAGGTCCTTCATAATCTTCCTGGCTTTGGTGCTGCAACACTTGGTGTAAATAGACAGCAAGTGTCTTCTCTCCCCCCAACCAATCACAGCAGATGGCCCCGCCCCTCCCTGAGCCTGGTTCTGCCGGAGGTTTCTTCCTGTTAAAAGAGAGTTTTTCCTTCCCACTGTCGCCAAAGTGCTTGCTCATAGGGGGTCATATGATTGTTGGGTTTTTCTCTTTATCTATTATCATACCATCTACTGTACAGTATAAAGTACCTTGAGGCGACTGTTTTGTGATTTGGGGCTGTATAGATAAAAGAAAAAAATTGAATTATTTTCAGACTGTTGCAAATGCATCATTGTGAGCGAATGACTCATTTAGCAGAGCACACCACTCTTTGGAGAGCTCATCTGTCTTGCTCTTGAGTTCTCGAGCATCTTCAAAGGTAGCTGGAAGTCTCTGAGTTGTCTGAGGCTCGTAATTTCTCACATGCTCTGTGCTGAAGTCCACAACAGCTCCTTGGTTTTTCAATTCAAAATTTATTTGTATAGCACATTTAAAAACAACAGAGTTGACCAAAGTGTTTCACAATCGGTTAAAAACAAGAGAAAACAACAGAGAAACAAATAAAGATAAATTAGAAACAAATACAGGTAAATAAGAATAAAATTTCTGCTGTCTGCTCAGCTCAGCTGTGCAGCTTGGGCAGACAGCTGTCCCTGTCGATCCAAACAGCGCAGGAGCCTTGAATAGATACGTTTTCATCAGGAATATCCTTGTTGATCCATGATTCAGTGAAGCACATCAGGGTACATTTCCAGTACTCCCTCTGACTCTGGGCTAACGCTGTTAAGTCATCCATCTTCTTTAATAGTGATCTTACGTTCCACATTATAAAGCACAGGAGACACAGCTTATACCGCCTCCTCTCTTTCAGCCGCCGCTGTCTCACTCCTTCTCTTCTGTCTTCCACCTCTGCATCCATGGTGTGTTTTCCTTTAGATTTCAGCTGATATGTCCTAGAAACATCAACCTGGTTTCACAATGCCAGTTTAAAGGGGGAATCTGGAAAATGTCACTAATGAACTGCATAAGCTCAAATTCAAATGGATTTCAATGTCAGTAGAGAAAAACAGCTGGGTTTTTTCTTCTGAGGAATTATTAAACTGATTATTGACCTTCTACCTTTACAATTATGTTGCAGCTCCTCCCTGCCGTCCTGGTTGGACTTGGTCTGGAGGTCGCTGTTTCATCTTTGATAGCAGTCAGAAGAACTGGACTGATGCTGAGGTACATCAGAAATAACAGCAACTGTATATGTACATGTTATATATGACACATGTTCTAATAAAAAGCTTCCTGCTGTCAGAATCATTCAGTGAAAGAAGACTTGCTTTATATTCATATTCACACACAGGCTGAAGTGCAGGAGTAAATACACAGGACTCCTTTGTTCTTCTGTTCTTAGCTGATTATTGCTGCGGCGTCACAGCCCTGCACTAACAGCTTTATGCTGAGACATGCAGTGCAGTAATGTTCATGCAGTGATGTTCAGAATTCAGAGCATCTTTGAAACATTCCCTCCTCCTGTCTCTTCATCAGCTCTCTCTTTGCTGCCTTCATCAAACTCACTTTATCTTCGATTTTAAATGCATCCTCACACTTTTCATCTTCTGTGCACCTCATCTTCCTCCTCAGAGTTCCTGTGAGACACTCGGTGGACATCTGGCCTCATTCCACAGCACAGCTGAGTACACCTTCATCAGACGGCTCATTTACACAGCAGCAGGGTCATATAAAGAAGCTTGGGTTGGAGGCAGAAAGAATGTAAGTGTTTCATAGATTAAGAGGATGAGCTGCAGCTGTTTCTTTTGCCTGATATTTCATATTTTTTCTCTTCATGTTCAGCAGTTTGATTCAAATTTCATGTCAAATCCTTAGCAGGTCTGTGTTTTGTATATAAGATTTAGGCATGTGTTCTTTGTGTTAACTGAGATTTGTCTTTGAGCTACTAGTGAGTATCTGCTGGCAGCAGACATGAAGTGAAGAGGTCTCATGTCTGCACTCTCAGCATAGATGCACCAAAGTACATCAGAATAAATTGAACCTCAAACTTTATTCTTTCAGGAAACTGTGTGGATGTGGAGTGATGGTTCCAAGTTTGATTTCCCAAACTGGGCCAGGGGACAACCTGACAATGCTGGAGGAAATAACTGTATACAGATAAACTTTCAAGGTAGAAACTGAATGTGGGCCTATTGATGAAATGTGTTTTTATATTGATTGAAATCATGTAATCTTAGGTCTTTATAAGAACTGTGTTTTGCTGTTTTTACATTAGAAAAGAAGAAAACATGTACTGCACAGACCTCTGATTTTATTTCTTTATTTTGATTCTTTACAGGAGGAGATTATGTCAATGATGCGGGATGTCAATGGAACAGCTCTTCTGTTTGTGTCAGAGACCCATAACTGCTCCTTCGTGTCCTGACACATCTGACATGAAGATGTCACATCCTCACTGTTGATGTCACTTCCAGCAGGATGTCAAGCCTCGATGACATCACTGCTGGAAGATTTATTGACAAATATGAATTCCTGTCACAATAAACTGTCACGGTACTGGGTCGTGTGACCCAGTGTTTGAGTTTTATTGTATTTTGTTCTCTATTCGTGTTCTGGTTTGAGTTTAGTTTAACTTATTAAGTGCTACGATGCCTAGATTGCTGTGTTAGTCCTTTGCTTTGCAGATCCTTCTGTCTTCTCCCTTCTTCTAAGTCTCCCTGCTTCACGTCTACCTGTCATGCTTTATGTCTCTGGGGTGCTGGTTACATTCATGTCATGTCTGCGTCTCATAATGTTTCCTGTTTATTTGGAAGTCTTGTTTCCATGTTCTGTGTACTTAGCTTTCGCTTCCACTGAGGCGTCATTATGTTCATTCCAGTCAGCTGTTTTCCTCATGTGTCTCCACTTCCCCCGATCACCTCGTGTGTGTATTTAAGCCCTCAGTCTTCCTGTGTTCAGTGTGGTGTCGTCTGTGTTCCCTTCCCCATGTCTAGGTTCAGAATTCATAGTGTCCTTTCATGTTTTATAGTATTTTCAGTGTTCACAGCTTTCAGTCACTCTAGTCTTGTAATAGTTTATTCATAGTTTTCTTAGTCTGGTCTCTACCAGTTTGCTTACTTAATTTTTGCATGCTCTCTTATCAGCCCTAAATAAAGGCTCGTTATTCCTTAAAATAATTACGTCTCCTCGTCAGTGTCCGCACCTGAGTCCTCCACTCATTCTCCATTCTGTCTGCCTCCCGCAGACCGTGACATAAACAGATAAATAGATATCCTGAACAGCAACCAGTCTCTTTTCACTTTGTGTAATATATTGAATATAATTTAGAAAATTTTGAAAAGACACACGCACAAACATGTACAGGTGTTGTCTGTGAAGGTTCTCAGTCATCCAGGTCATCGTAGTCTAAGGAGCTTGGAAAGAAAAGCATCTAGAGTTCTTTAAGTTGCCTGAAGACGTTTCACCTCTCATCCGAGAAGCTTCTCCAATTCTAGGGTCAAATGGTGGAGAGTCCCAGATTTAAACCCAGTGGGAGTGTCCCCCCAAAGAGGGACAAAAGGGGACCCCCTGATGATCCCTACAATGTTGCATGAGGCAAGCAAGGCCTTCTCATATGCGGTGATCGCTTGCAGGCATCCAGGCAAGCCTGCAGCCACTGGGTCGAGCTTAGATAAATAATAACTGACTGGCTGAAGTGAATCACCGTGCTGCTATAAAAGAACAGAAGACATGAAACCATTCTTCTCATCTACCATTTGAGTATAAGGTTTCCATGGGTCTAAAATAGGTGCTGTTTTTCAGGGAATCGAAGGTTGTCTCAGCCGCCAAGAAATGCAATCATTGGCTGACAGGTTCTTACCATGTATGAGCGCAGCCAGTGGAGCTTCCACTGTGGTTTGGAACCACAGGGGCTCTGGGGATTACAGCTTTGTAAGCTCTTAATTCTGGAGAAAACAATACTGTGGGGTCCTTTGTAGTTTCCCAATCGAGAGCATGTTGCAGTGGTGCACAAATGCTCCCATGTCCTCCCACTGGCAGTTATAAGTTTTCGTCAGGGAAAGGTGTGGGAAGGATGCATCCATAACAAACACTTTTCTTTGCTTATCAGTGAGAGAAATAGCAAGCGCAGCAAATTTGGACCTCCAAAACTTGATCAGCTTTCTTCCCCAGCTACAGCCCTGCCAACCGCCTCTGTCGTGGAAACTTCCACCTTGGTTTGCTACGGCAGTCTACAGCATCAGGGCTGCATTGTGGAGGTTAGCATGTTGTTTTATTTTGTTTTCTTCTTTCTTGCCTTTACTTTCATATAGGCGGCTCTGGGCATGGTAGGCATGACGTTGTAGCTCCATCAGCCAAGGCTCATCTTCTCCCCCCACATACAACTGCCTCACCTTGGCTGCCACATCAGGCCTTAATCCCCAGAAAATTTGGCCACAGAGATGATGCTCATACGTGGAGACGGTAATGCCCATCATATGTCCTTCGGTATTCCGCCGTTAGCATCAAACACAGTTATCATACAGTATACAAAATTAGATTCATCTACAGATTCACCGTTAGCTTTTCTATCACGTGGGCCACTGCAATATTATATTGATGATTTTCTCCATGTTCATAGGTCAGGTGTCTTATCCTCAGCTTAGGATCAGGTAAGTGTGGTGATATTTACCTCAGGTCGCATGGTTTCAGCTTGCCTGCCACTGCACATCTAATTTCTTGACCTGCTGAGTGATATTCTTGGCAATAAATAATGAACTGCTCACTGAATTTCATACCTGACAAATGGCTGATGGCGTCAGCGATGTCTGATTATGTCCCAACTGATGGCCCCAACTTCTACCTTCGGGAGCTGCATGCCTTCTTCTCCTGCTGGTCACTGTCCTCCACGTGGATTGGAACTTTTCATCTTCCATATTGCCATCGCCATCCTCTGTATAGTCCCTCCCTGGACTCCAACCAAAGAGTTAGCAGGCACCACACTGTGGCCAGACAAAAAACTCCAGTGACTTGTATATACGTTAGATGCAGCTCACTATTCTGCAGGCGTTTCCTCTTAATTCGTCAAGATTATCTCGGTGGTTGCTCAAACTCCATGACTCCTCCTTTGTCTTGCTTCAACAGCCAGTAGGGCCGAGGCGATATGCTACCTCTGGGTGATCAGCCATCCTGGAGCATCCTTCAATGAGAACACTGGATCATCCTGTTCGTACAGTTAACTGATCACCTAGAGACCAATCAAATCCTTCATCCAATGCAATTTGGTTGTGGACCACATTATTCTACAGAAATTGCAAATTGTTACTTTGTTGAAAATAGTAAGTGTAATTTGTATAATTATAATGTTCTGGGGGCAGTTTTCCTTGACCTAAAAAACGGCTTTTGGGCAATGTCAGCCGTGGCACACTTCTTTCTAAGCCATTTAAATTTGATTTTTCAAAACAAGCAGTTGATTGGTTCTAGTCTTATCTTTGCACAAGGGAGCAGTGTGTGAGTGAAAAAGTCATCCATGTTGGACAATAAGAATTGATATCCCCCAAGGATCTGTCCTTGGTCCATTGCTATTTACTTTGTTTATTGGTGACCGTCCTGCCAGTCTTTTGTGTTTTCTTAAATTAGTCTTCAAATGTATAAATAGGCTGGCCCCAGAGTGTCTTAATAGATACATCCAAAGACAAGATAGTAATCGCATTACTTGGAGTATGGTGAATGGCAACTGCTAAATATCATATCGCAGATCTACATTTGGACACTCAGCATTTTCCATAAAGGTTTGCCATTTGTTAATGGTAAATTTACTGATTCTTATAGAATCTCATAGAGCGCTTTTCTACTCTCCTGGAATACTCAAAGCACTCTATACCAGCAGTCCCCAACCTCCGGACAAGTGAGTCGTTTGGTACCGGGCTGCGAGAGTTCAGGCTCAGGTTTGAAATTATTAGTTTTCAGGGGTTTTTATTGTTTTTTGGGTTTTTTTCATCGTTTTTATCGTTAACTCGGTTTCCCTGGGTCTTTTCTCATGTGTTATGAATAAATTCTTCCTTCTTTTGGTACCGGTACTGGTTTTATTTTGTTGTATTTACCCGCAACACTTCAAAGGTCGGTCCATGAAAATATTTTCAGACATAAACCGGTCCGTGGTGCAAAAAAGGTTGGGGACTGCTGCTCTATAAAACATGCCACATTCACTTTCTGCTTAGCTCTTCAGTGCTTCCTAACTCACATTCATACACATTCATACTCCGACGAATGTGTCAGAGAACAACTTGGAGTTAGTATCTTCTCCAAGGATACTTTGCATGCAGACTGGAGGAGCCAGGGATTGAAACACTAACCTTCCAATCAGTAGATGACCTGCTCTGCCTCCTGAGCTACAGCCACCCCACAGCCCAGCACACCCCTGTGGAACACACTTCCAACTGAAATCAAATTGATTACAGATATTATTAACATATGTGAGGTCTGACCCTTCTCAGATATTGAGACTAATCTCTTTTATCATAATAAGTGTTTTTGCATTCATCAAATATAGCTTTAATTTCTTCTATTTGGTGTTGTTTGTGTTTAAGTGGAGATTAAACACACTAATCAAAGATTTTGCAATCAGAAGTGAAAAATTCATACACACTTTAAACACTTCCAGTGGTTCTGCATCTGTAACTTTTAGAGGCTGTGATACGTGATTCTGTCTAACATGTTGGCAAACTGTGTGTTTCAAACAGAGGAACACTTGGCTCACCAGCAGGTGTCATTAACCCTCTGGTATAGTTTAGACTGTGAACATGTGCTACGACGGCCTGTGACCTGCTTTAACACCTGAGCTACTTTTTTTGAGCGTCCTCTTTTCACAACACACTCAAACACAGGTGTAAAGCCTTTTTCAGCTTCAGGTTTCCTGTATGATGATTTGGGTGTTTATGACAGGCCCTGCCCTGTGTGTGGGTAAAATCATTTGCATGATGGTGCTGTACAGTGGCATGTTGTGTTAAACAGTCTTTCACACAGTTCAGTTTGATGGTGTTAAGGTTCAAAAGTTGGAGAAAAGGTGTACGGAGGGCTCACAAGCAAATAACAACTCTGGTCCAGAAGATGTGATCAAAGCAAAGATTTATTGTTTAAAACGCGCGGAGTTCAACACTGAGCAACGTCAGCGATTGAACTAAAACTTACAATCATTAGACAAAGGTTTTATAGGGGTAGGACAACAAAGCCCCCTCTTTTGCAAAGCAGACAAAATACAGCTTACGTCAACCCAAACCACAAAATGTTCCGTTAACTTTTTTAACATAGTTTAAAGTACACCACGTCTCATCTCCATCCCGGTGTCGCACCACGAGCGCATTCTTATCTCCCAGAACATCAGGTGCACTTCCTGTAAGCATCTGACACTATGGCGGCACAGTTTGCAATTGCAGCAAAAATACATCTTAACTTCTTACCTACTAACGTGAATCTACTATGGTGTGTATGTATGTGTGTGTGTGTGTGGGTGCCTGCTGTGTAGGCTATGTATGTGTCATGACCTCTCCTGCACCCCAGCTCACCTCACACCTCTCGTCCTAGCCAGACATAAGGCCTGTGCTCGTGCACAGCTGAACTATGTGTGACTTCTAGACTAAATGTCACACTCAGATGATGATACTCAAACCATGAAGGAAACTTACTTAAAATGAACCTAAATGAAACTTAAGACTTACTCAAACGGCTATAAATGATAAATGATAAAACTTAAATCTTAGCTCTAAAGGATATAAGTAATAAAAGATAAAAAATAACTCCAGGCGTATGTCATGTAAGCAGGTGTGTTGCAATTCCTTTCAGAGCTCCTGTCCTCCTCACCGTGTATTGGCTGATCATAACGCCTGCCAAGAGTTTCTGACCCTCAGTTGACCAGGAGCCACAGCTCTTTAATAAGCTCAAATGCAATCATGTATAAAAGGTTAAAATCATTTTCATAACACAGGTTTTCCTTCTCAGATCTGCCAATCTGTTTGCTCGTCTCTACTACAGTTCAATCATTGAAAATCACAGTGATCAGCATACTATGTGGAAGTTACAGATTACATAATGGCAAAAGCATTTTGTCAGACCCCTCAATGGGAACCTCTTTCTAAACTCTTCTAGTGTTGTTTGAAACTGAGCTTTAGGTACTGATTCCCATGAATAAATTTCATTGCACATTTTGAGCCACAGTCCCAAACACTGTCTCCTCTGTGGTCTCTAACCAGTGAGACATGAGAAGATTTTCTATGCAAATCAGAATATTTTCCATACAAATTTGTTTCCTGCTGGACTCCTGCTGCACCCTGTCTATGACTTTTCTTTTCAACTTGTTTTTTGTTCTTATTGTTTGATCATTCAAAAACTGTCACTTCTATCACTAAAAAGGTGACTGCTTCATTTAACCAGGGGTATGTTGAGGAATGGGATGGGTCCGGGCAGCTCACAGCGATTGTGTTTCCGGATTTTATTTCTGATTAATATTCTGATTTCCTATGGCGCTGCTTTGTTCTTGCAGTAGTTTGCATCGTTTCAAGGTCAGCTTAGCCAAGTTTATGTAACCTTTCATTTATAGTAGTTTTCTTGTTTGATCAGTTGCACCACATAAGGAAGATATTCTGCTTTCCAGATTTTATGTGTTTCACATACACATCAGTTTTTACCCAAACAGTGTAAATAGATCAGCTCTCTGTTTGATCCACCATCAGCTCAGGTCTGTTTACAGCATCCTCACACAGCATTTGTCCCTAACCATCGGGAACCCTCACGTTAATTTTTATTGAGTGGAAAAAAGTTAGAGTTCATCCTCCAGCTTCACTGTGTTTATGCTATGCTAACATAGCTGTGTGGCTAGCGATCACGTAGCAACTCATATAGCAGCTAGCCCAACTTCAGTAACCCTACAAACGTCACTGCTGTTTTCGTTTCCTGTCTTCATTTATGTTGGAAGTGATAGCAGAGCTGTACGTTTGAATTTTTCAGAAATCCCTCAGTCAGAACATGCTATATCATGTTTAGGTGGAAGCTAGCAAGATAACTTCCTGCTAACAGCCACCAAGAGAAGATCTCAAATTACTCCAGTTTTAGCCTCCCTTCACTGGTTGCCTGAAAGTTTTAGGTTTCATTTTAAATTTTAAATTTAAATTTTAAATTTAAATTAGTTCTAACCTTTAGGGCCCTACATGGTCAACCTCCCCAGTATTAAAGACATAAAGTCCTGGATGACCTCTAACTTCTTTTTAATTCAGATAAAGTCGAGGTTATTATACTTGGCTGTAAAAATCTTGATATGTCCTTCAATGTGCATATTACACAAACATGTGGGAGTCCTTTCTTGTATTTGCATACAATTTGTATAAGATTTTCTTCCAGAACATTAGAAATATCCAGTCTGAAGGTGAGGCTGAAAAACTAGTTCATGCATTTATTACTTCCAGGCTGGACTACTGTAATTCATTATTATCAGGATGTCCTAAAAACTCCCTGAAAAGCCTTCAGCTGATCCAAAATGCTGCAGCAAGAGTCCTGACAGGGACTAGAAAGAAACAGATTTCTCCTGTTTTGGCTTCCCTTCATTGGCTTCCTGTTAAATCCAGAATTGAATTCAAAATCCTGCTCCTCACATACAAGGTCTTAAATAATCAGGCCCCATCTTATCTTAATGACCTTGTAGTACCATATCACCCTATTAGAGCACTTCGCTCTCAGGCTTACTTGTTGTTCCTGGAGTGTTTGGTCCTAACTATATGCTTTAGCAAAAAGGAAAGTTTGAAGCCTAATCTTGAAAGTAGAGATAGTGTCTGTCTCCTGAATCCAAACTGGAAGCTGGTTCCACAGAAGAGGGGCCTGAAAACTGAAGGCTCTGCCTCCCATTCTACTTTTAAATTTTTCCTCAGGAAGTTTTTCTTTTTTGTGTGTGTGTGTTTCAGAATTCACTTTTCAGACTTTGGAGCATTATTAGCCAAATATTCGACGGTTGTACGGAGTCCTTTCTTTTTTAGAGTTGGCATGGCCTTTTTCAACAACACACTGAAACACAGGTGTAATGGCTTTTTCAGCTTCAGGTTTCCTGGATGATGATTTGGGTGTTTATGAAGGTCCTGTTCTCTCTGTGCTCCAAACCCTTAGTACAATGGTGTAGCTGCCATACAATGGCATGTTGTGTTTTTCAGGAACAGTTCTTCACACAGTCACAGTCAATGGAAACCTCTCTTTAAACACTTACAGTATAATACTGTTGACTCACCGTCACAAACACTGTCTCCTTTGTGGTCTCTGACCAGAGAGACAAGTGGAGATGTTCCATGTAAATATGAAAATTTTCCATACAAATATATTTCCTGCTGCACCCTGTTTTTATTTAACATTCACATCCTGTTTTTTTCTTTTTCTCATACTTTTTCCATTCCAAACATCAAACATCCTGCTCGTGAGAAGGAGGATATTCTGCTTTCCCATTGGCTGTGCTTTGCATATATACACAAATAGATCACAGGTGTTACTGAAACAGAGTAAATCCAGCAGCTCTGTGTTTGATCCTCCATCAGCTCAGCTCTTCACTGTAATCCAGATCTCCTAACATGATGCTCTGCTCCGGACTCAGCAGCACACTGTGTGAGTACAACACACTGATAATCCTTTATTTATACATGAAATCAGCTGCACATGTTCAGTCTAATCCTTTTCTAGCTTTCCACTGTGCTGTACTGTGACATGCTTTTCTAAAGATTCTGCTTTATTGGATCAGTTAATCTAACATCCTAAATAAATGTTTGTATCACCTCAGCAGGACAGTTAGGCTTCAGAGTCCTGAGAGGAATTCATGGCTGATCATTTACTATGAAGAGTTGAAGTCAAACTGTCAACACAAATAAGTTTATTGACAAAAGTTGGAAACATGAACAGAATAAATGTGTCATTGAAATCTGCTGTTTAGAAAGAGTTTTCACAAGAATCCAGGTGTGAATGAAAGCAGCAGCTTTCTCCTCTTTGGTTTTCATGAATCTGTTTCATGTTTTGAGGTGAATTAAACTTCATATCAAACACACAGTCTGACACTGAGCTTTCTTTCTGTCTCTGTCAGTGCTGGCAGCAACGTGTTCACTCATCACTTCAGGTAAATGCTGTTTTACTGGTCATAAAGAGCCTTTCTGTTAACTTTCTCACTTCCATTTTGATTAATACTAACCATTTAACCTCACCTCTTCTTCTCTGTCCCTAACAACTGAATGACCACTGCATAGACATAGATTTAATCCCACAATGGTCTTTTTATAACTTTAATGAAGAGAATTTCTAGACACAGCCAAAGAGGTTAAAAATGTCTGTGGTCACAGGATCTTATCTGTGCGTCCTCTGGATGGTCCTGTTGGCTTCATCGAGTGATGGTCTCCACTTTACAGTGGGGCAGTACCAGCTGGGAAAGGGCAAAGGGCCCATTGCATGTTGGGAATGAGTTTCTGCCCCAGGTGGAGGAGGTTAAGGTCTGGGGGTCTGTACATGAGTGAGGAAAACTGGAGCGGGAGGCTGAGAAAAAGACTGGTTCATCTTCAGTGATGCTGTACTGGTGTGTTGTGGTGAAGAGAGAGCTGAGAGTGAAAGCTGTCAGCTATGGCCATGAGCTGATGGTAGTAACTGAAGGAGAGAGTTTGAGGAGCTCAGAGGAGATCTGCTGCTCCTCTATGTCAAAAAAAGCTCATTGAGGTGGTTCAGGTCTTTGACTCAGACGTGTCCAACTGGAAGGAGACACGAGGAGAACCGAGGACATGCTGGAGAGAATCTGTCTGTCACCTGACCTTGGAGTCCTCCCAGAGGTGATGGAGAGGGAAGGTCTGGGTACCTGTGTTTTGACTGATATGGGTGTAGGCTTCACTTCAGATGTGGAGGGGACATAAATTCTAGAAGTCTTTAAAAAAGGAATGAAATTTAAGAAAATCTTCATTACATTTACTGAAATCCTGCACAATTATATTCTAATTACATAGTATTTTGTTTTTGCCCATTCTACACAAATATTTTACAGAATTCATTCATGCAGTCGATTATTTGCATCTGCTGTGTCACCCTGCAGATGATCTGCATGTTACCTGGGAAATGACAGCAGCTTTTTCTTTTATATTAACTCTCATGTAAAGCAGCATCATGGTTATTGCTCACTGAGGTTACAGATGAATACAATGTCATGGAAGAAGATTGAACACAGGCGTGGTCGTCTATTTCTGGAGTTCTTATCTCTCACAGAGTTTCATAAACTCTCTCCTCTCTCAGCCCTCACATAAGGAGAGATATTATGTCTCTGCACTCTTTACAAACTGTGATCTTTGTTTTCCACACTGGAGCTAAATCAGCCAGCAGCTTCAGCAGACAGAGGTTACTGTAAGCTTCGCTGACACTAACCTTGTTTAACATCCATCAGGGAAAACTAAAGTAAGATGAGGGACCAGCTCTAGCTTCACCTTCAGCAAGAAAATTATCAACACATTCCCCATTAATTTATCACAAATGTACAATTTATACATTTTTTTTTTTAAATTTCAGGCTTTATCAGAGCTCAAGTTTCCTTTCCTCCCAATGTGACCGCCATATCCACAGGGAGAGTGGTCACCTCTAACGGCCTCAGTGTTCATCGCCTGAGCTGTGGTAAGATGGAAAATAGTGTCCAAGAATTCACTGTGTTCAGTTCAAACTATGTGTCAGGATTCCTGGGTCTTTGAACCAGTGTTTTTAGTTTATTCATGTTCTCTCTTTAGTTTCCACATGTTCACATTTCCTGTTGTACTATGTCAGTCCTTTGCCGGTGCATTATGTTCTAGTTCTACTTCCAGTGTGTCATTAGTTAGATTAAGCTCCGCTGTGTACTCACACAAAAAACTCTGGAGTTGAAATTGTATTTTCCTAATAAAAAATAAAATAAAATAAAGAAATGTGGAAAAAAAACTGCTCCAAAAATGTGAGTCTGTGTAAAAAAAACAGTTAATGCATTTCAGAAGAAAATCTTATATTAAAGCTGAAATTTGCACTTTAAAAACATTTTTGTTTGATGTCAAAACCACTGTGGTGGTGTACGGAGGTAAAATCCTCATCATTTATGGATCTGCAGCATCTGAGGCTAAAACTGAAGCCTTAAACCTGAATTGTTCCTTTTCTGTCATACTGTGTCTGTATAACAGTGGGTGGAAGGATCATTGTGAGGTCAGCTGTGTACAGATGTGGAGGTGAAGTAACCTGCTCTCAGGGTGACGCTGAGAACAACGTCAGGAACAGGTGAGCACTGTTGGATGGTAGAAATGAGCCTTTGATTCAAAAGAAGAAAGAAACTGAAACCTGTTGAACAGCTTTAATCAAACTAACAGGAAGTAAATGATTACCTGACAGGAAGTTGTTTCATATCTTTAAGCTGAAAACCAGCTGTTTCTGTCTCCCTGCAGCTGTGATGGAAAAACAGTGTGTGACATAAAGTCAAACATTACTTATGATCCTGGAGTCTGCAGATACCTGGAGACCACCTACGACTGCTTCACACGTAACGACTCTGTTAAACCTGTGATTAGAAATGACTAATGAACCCAATCTGTACATGAATGATTACAGTTTCTAATGGGATCTGTGTCTGTTTCAGACCACAGTGTAACATGTGAAGGATCTCAGTCAAACCTTCAGTGTGGTGAGAACACAGCTTCAATTTCTTTGTATGTTTCCTGCAGTAAAAATATCACCATGGTTACAGTTTATCTCTATGAACTCTTCCTCAGGTGCAGGACAGGTTATAGTCGTCTCCTGGGCGAATTATGGCCGCCGTGACACGACCACGTGCCCTGGTCAATATACTATCGCAAATCTCTACGATGTTAACTGCGTCTGGCCAGGAAGCATGGAATATGTAACTAACAGGTACAGATGCTGACTCTGTTTCTTCAGCTCTCCATCTTCTCTCAGATGACGCAGTGAATTTTTGCTGATTCACCTTTGACCTGCGTTCACAGGTGTAACTGGCAGAACAGCTGTACTGTTGAAGCAAAGAGCCCAGTAGACCCGTGTGGTGGCATTTATAAGTACCTGGAGGTGTTTTACACTTGTCAGCGTAGGTAGCTCAAATAAGCTTCTAAAAATAATCTTTTAGGGTCGGTACATTCAGACTTGTTTTTGAAGTGAATAAAAAGGATAATTATTCATTATTTTTAAAAGATGAACCTTTCTGTGCTGAAAAGAATCAGGATCAGAAAAATCGTCAGACACGAAGATGTCGTCAGTTTGTTTTAGATCCTGAGTGAACATCATGTGATTTAATCATCAAATTAATACAAATATTATAAAATAATAGTAAAATAAAAATAAAACCAATCAAAGTGACATTTAAAATTAAAATCAGCTGACATTTAAAAACAGAATTCAAAAAGTGTTTACAAAGTCATGTGAACGAACAAAAGATACTTTTGCATAAGTTGAACAGAAAATCAAAAAGGACAGAAAACATTATAACGTGGAGACAGAAAGAAAAAGATTCGATGAAAAACTGTCAGGGTTCCTGGGTCGTTGACCCAGTGCTTTCAGTTTTCTTCATGTTCAGTTTATTTTGCCACTTCCATGTTCTCACTTCCTGCTTTTCCTGTGTCAGCTCGTCTCGTGTTATTAGCCAGATTATGTTCAGCTGTGTACTCACCGGTCTCTCATTATCATCCTCATCAGTCTGTGTATTTAAGTCCTCTGTTTCTACTCGTTCACTGTCGTGTCATTGATGTTATGTTGTTGTTTACGCCTGCGTTCAGTCAGCCTGCCATTCAGCCTTTCAGTCAGTCCTTCAGTCATTCAGTCAGTCGTCCAGCCAGCCATTTCCTACCTCTGTTCTGTTTGTTCACTCCATCGGCAATAAATACCAACCTTCACCTACCTACCTGTGAGTCCAGCGTTTGGGTCCTCCTTCTCTCATCCACAACACAGATCCTGACAAAAACAGAAAATGATAATAACAAAGACGAAGAAAACATTTCTTTTCACATTTCAGTGGAAGGTTGGTGTCGTCCAGATTGGAGGGAAGATCTAATTCAACCCCAAAAAGTTGATTCTGCTCATCTGGACGAGCTTGTACTCGCCATAATATTACTCATCGAGTGAATAACTCAATTATAATTATTATTATGCATTCCTGAAACATGTTTTGTGCCTCATTGTTTCGTTTAACGCTCAGCTCTGTCATCACGATAGAAATGCAACTGTTTCTCCCAGATTTGCCACTAAAAACAGACCCGCAGTAGAAACCTCCCTGGGAGCAGCGTTTGAATAAAACATATGACGACATTAAGCTCACGCGGCATCAGGGTTTGAATAAAACACTGATAACAGCAGCAGTGGCGACGATGCTGTTAGTTTAATGGGGAGTTTCAGGTTTACTGGTTTTTACTTTAACTGGTTAGATTTGTTTACATGTTCCACTCTCTGTGTTCCAGATGTTTGCCAGTGGGTCTTAAAGTTTAATAAGATTGAAAAAGTCTTTATCTGCAGCTCGTGCAAATTCATAGACTATACGGATCATAATTATCTCCAGACAATAAAATAATTTTAATTACAAGAAAAAAAGACTACAAGAAAAACCTCTCTCCTGGTCTCTAACTTCTGTGTTTCTGTAACATAAATGTGAGCTGATATTTTCTCCATGCCACCACCAATCAGCTCGACTGACTCTTGAGTTTACCTGCATACACCTGTTCTGTCATGTTTGATTGCAAGGACTGAAGCGCAGAGCAGGTTGACGTTTCTAACCACAGAGTTTATTTACAACACCACTGCAGTATATAGACAGTGAAAGGCAGGGCCGTGCAGAGACGTTTATAGGGGCGGGTGCTCAAAGTAAAAAAGGGGCACATTGAACCAGGCTGAATAACAACAACACACATTCATCAAGAATCTAATATGGGATCGCATCATACTATATCACTGTTGTGAGGCAAAGCAAACGTAGCCTATGTTTTACCTGATGGGTACAATGTTGCTGTTGAGGGGTTGCTGCTGCTCCTGCTGCTGATAGTGCTGGAGGGCAGGGCTGTGTTGATCTGAGACTGTAGACATTAAAAAGTCCATAGGAGAGATGGTAGCTGATTAAACAAGTTTTATGAGATAATAACAAAGATTGGTGACAGCACTTGGAACCATAAGCCAACAACAAACTGTGAGAAATAAACTGGGCTCTGCCTGTGAATCACTCTTTGCCTCTCTTCCTCCTTCATCCCCTCATCTCATCTATCACTCTCCACTTGCTGTCCATCTGAGAACAAGGCACAAACTGCTATTGCAATAAACTAGTATTTAATTATCCACACTCAACAACTTTTACACTTAATCTATAATAAAATGATGGCGGAAAAATGTTATAGAAGCAAAACATTCCTGGAATACCTCTCAACAGCTGGTACAGGTCTTATTGTTACCTGTGCTCTTTGTAATCCAGCTGCTGAGGGATCCACTGCCTTTAGTAGCCTCACAGCTCCTACTGTTTCCTCCTCATGTCCTCACCGGCCATGTCTGGACAATGTTATATAATGAGTAATAATTTAAAAAATCTATACACATAACACACACACACACACACACACACACACACACGCACAGTGATATTTTAGACCTATACTGTATATACTAGAGATGGCACGATACCACTTTTTTATGTCCGATACCGATATCATAAATTTGGATATCTGCCGATACCGATATGAATCCAATAAGTGTGTTTTTTAATCAATAAAACTGTTTTTTAATATCTTGCTGCATTTTGTATAAGTTCATACTCAAGTTTAAATAAACAACAACACTAAAGCTATTCTGTTATACCTGTATGTAAAAAATACACTGCACCCAAAATATTTCATAGTTCAGCAACACTGATCAATCTAATAAACTTAAACCTGCTCCATCCTCCCTATTCTGGTATTTTAAAGAGTACTTAGCAGAAATATTAAGCAACCTAACTAATAGGGTTGCAAACTCCCAGCAAAAATAAATAGGGAACCACCCCCCACCCTCCACCTCATGATGCTTAATCGATGTAATCAACTTTAATTTGATGCAGGGTGAAAAAAAAATGCACAGAAATAAATTATTTTTCAAGAATAATTAAATAGATTCAACATCTTTCTTTTACAGAACTGCAGACTGCACAGATGGTACCTTCCCAAAGGAAAAAGTAGTATAGCTTACTAGGGTATATTAGACTTAACAGTTACTATATACAGTAATGGACTTCTATACATTTTACATCAGATTAAAACTTTGGGTGTAAGATTCAGATAATTATTTATTAAAGCGAGACATTTTAAATGAGAATAAGAAAGAAAAGTATGTCTTTGTGCCCCCCTTTCCCTGTTCATGCCCTATCGGCCCCCCTGGCTACACTTTGCTAGATCCGCCCCTGCACAGTTACCAGCCGTCAGCTACGTAGAAAAGGATCCTGGTGTAGAAAGTAATATTAAATAAATTCTAACAACAGCTTATCAAGCTTAAACGTGCTGCTGTTGTTCAGCCGCTGGTTTCCTCTTTCTGGTGCAAAGTGGGCCAAAAACAAAGAAGAGAGACGGACTCGCGACAGAAAAGCCGATCAGCTGATCATTGATCAGTTTCATGATTGAAGTAGCGGCAGGAGAGGGAGAGAGAGAGGCAGTCGCTCCATATATCGGTTGTTAAGCTTAAGTGGGAACGCTTTACAAACATTCAGAGATGAACTTACACACTTGCTTTACTTCTCTCTGGGATAACTTCCTCGGAGATGAAATGCTGGTTTGGTAGGAGACTCCAAATACACACAGCCGCTCTATCACCTGACGCATACTGCTGCAACGTGCTACGGTTATGAGCCGAGTTACGCCGTGTCGCAAGTTTTGTGAGGTGTTTTTTTTGATATTTAATGGATCGGATTACATTTTTTATTTTTCGCCGATATCCGATCCAGTAATTTAGGTCAGTATCGGACCGATACCGATACGTAATATCGGATCGGTCCATCTCTAGTATATACTGTGGGCATCATGGTGCTGATCCAGAATCCTTCCCTTATTATTTATTACTGGAGCTACAATAATAAAGCAATGAGAAAAAAAGTAATAAATATGAAATAATGTATTTATGATGATTCCATTTGTTTTACTATCCACTCTGTGCAGGCAGAAAGCTTATTAAATGATTAAACTGTAGAGATACAATAATTTTCCTGCTATAAAATCAGCATTTTGTCATATTTGAAATATAAATCTAATATAATCTGTTTCTTAATGTATGTTCTTTAAAATACAATGTACGTTTAAATATCATAATTATAATAATCATTAATTATGTGGACATGCATATTAGAAAGTTTTTAGTGAAATATAAGTCCTCCAGAAAGGCAGGAAAAGCCCTGTAACTCACTCTGCCTCTCTTCCTCCTTCATCTCCTCATCTGAGCTATCACGCTCCACTTGCTGTCCATCTGAGAACAAGGCACAGTTTACTATTGCATTAATCTATTATTTAATTGTCCACACTTAAATACTCTCACATCTAATCCATAATAAAGTAATTATAGAAAATGTTATAGAAACATCCTTATGAGGCATGTCTGGACTGTGTTACATCATGAGTAATATTACTCATTAAAAGTTACAGGTGGAGGAGGAGTGTCAGGACTTTCACAGTATGCTAAGGTGCAATGAGAAGAAAGAGGGAGAGAGAGAGTGGTGTGGCTGTGGACTGTAGGCTGACTACAGTTAAGTCAGTCGGGGGGTGAGCGTTACCTGCGGTGTCAAATCTGTAGAAGAACAAATTCAACCTGTTGGCTCTGTCTTCACGGCCCTCAGCTCTGCTTTTGAATAGCGTGAATCCAGTGACGCTTTTCAGGACTTTTCAAGCTCCTTAGACTACCATGACCTGGGTGACTGAGAACCTACAAAGACATATCTTCATGCCACTCCAGACCTTTCTCATGCTGTTCTGCTGGAGTTCCCACTCCAGCTTTCTCCTGCAACTGTCCATAGCCTCTCTGATCTTGCCCTTCAATAAAACCGGAACTCTTTTCACCTCCTCTCTGTGGTCCTCTTTTTATCATTGAGGAGAGCTGTGATGTTGTGTTTCACCCACGGCTTGTTATCCGAATAACAATGTATAGTCCAAGCTGAGATAATGGAGTCGGTGCAGATGGTTATGTAATCACTGATACACTCAATGTCCTGTGGGGCTCACAACGTATCTGCCTGTTGCCTCATAACAGCCCTGTAGTTCCGCTAAAGCCTAAAGTTCTCTCTCAGCTGGTAAAACAGACGACATACTGTGTGAAAGTTGGAAGTATAGCATTCAAAGTGATGTAGTGGAAGTCATCCAAGATAGCTATAAAGGCATAGAGTGCTGAGTCTGTAACCGGGTATCGCAGAATGAATAATGTCAAATGAACCTCATCAGCTTAAATTCAAATAGACTCAGTAGTGAAACACAGCTGGGTATTTTCTTTGTCTTCTGAGGAATTATTAATCTGTTTATTGGCCTAACTTTACAATTATTTTGCAGCTGGTTCCTGCCGTCCTGGTTGGACTTGGTCTGGAGGTCGCTGTTTCATCTTTGATAGCAGTCAGAAGAACTGGACTGATGCTGAGGTACATCAGAAATAACAGCAGCTGTATATGTACATGTTATATATGACACATGTTCTAATAAAAAGCTTCCTGCTGTCAGAATCATTCAGTGAAAGAAGACTTGCTTTATATTCATATTCACACACAGTTTGAAGTGCAGGAGTAAATACACAGGACTCCTTTGTTCTTCTGTTCTTAGCTGATTATTGCTGCGGCGTCACAGCCCTGCACTAACAGCTTTATGCTGAGACATGCAGTGCAGTAATGTTCATGCAGTGATGTTCAGAATTCAGAGCATCTTTGAAACATTCCCTCCTCGTGTCTCTTCATCAGCTCTCTCTTTGCTGCCTTCATCAAACTCACTTTATCTTTGATTTTAAATGCATCCTCACACTTTTCATCGGTCTGCACCTCATCTTCCTCCTCAGAGTTCCTGTAAGACACTCGGTGGACATCTGGCCTCATTCCACAGCACAGCTGAGTACACCTTCATCAGAGAGCTCATTTACACAGCAGCAGGATCATATACACCAGCTTGGGTTGGAGGCCGAGAGAATGTAAATGTTTTATAGATGAAGTGGATCAGTTTATTTGTTTAGCTAATCTGTGTAGCCAATTTAATTAAAAACCTTGTAGTTAATGTATTATTTCATAGTATAATCTTCACATGCTCCATTCAGAGCACACTTTTTGATGAATCACCTGATAATTGTATCTACAGTATTCATTCATTGTGTAGTTGGTGGTGCCGAAGGTAAAGTAGCCACCGTTAGCTCATCCTCAGCAGACAGTTCTGAGAAGCCGTGAACAGGATGGCTCCATGCCACTGAGGAGAAAGCGTAGTTCTGGGCAGAAGACTGTGGTGCACCACCAACCAGTCCATGTCTAATCGTTTCTCCCCACTCTGCAACATAATTGGCGATTGTTTTGAGACATCTGAAGTTAGAGACACCAATAACCATATTCAAATGTCTTTGAGGGGCCAGAGCAGGTGACTATCAATGTTCTGTCCTTATTGTGCGTCCCGTTGCCCAACTTGACAGACAGCTAACGGTTTCAATGAACATTGGAGGCGGAAGGAAGTTTAAGGCTTTTTACTTTGTCAGTAATTCAATGATTGACATCCTTTTCTTCCCCGTAAAACTAAAAACAAACACAAAGTAAATGTTACAAGATGTCTTTTCCTTTTAACTCACACTTCTAGGATATGAACTATACTGTTATATAGTATGCGTAATCAACAGCGACTCAGTACTGATCACAATACAACTTAGCGAGTTTAGCTTCCTCAAAGATAAACATAACAGATGAAATAACTGGTTTCTAAACAAATCTATGTAATAGAAATGCACCAAATAAACTTGTAAACAAGTTGTACATTAATACTCACAAGCAACAACTCTCCAAGGCAGAAATGTTTAAAGAGCATCTAAGGCGACAAACAGCATATTCTGCAGGCTAACAAGCGACCAGCTTCCTGTTTCCTCTATCCACAGGAACACAGAAAACCCCACCAAAATATAAGCTTGTCAGTATTCTCACTATGACCAGCAGAGGGTGCTAAAGAAAAAAACCCTATGCGTGTCATAACAATCAACACACCAACATTGTTTTGTTGGTGTGCAACAAAACAATGTTGGACACTGTAGTTCTCCCCCAGTCCTTCCAGAGCTGGGACCAGGAAGCAGTTGAAGTCTTACACGCCTCTCTGCAGCTTCTCTCCTTTCATTATCCCCCCCAAACTCCATCCCCTTATTTGATTTAGTGCTCAGCTCAGATAAAATAATTATTGCGGGTGATTTTAACATTCATGTAGATGCTAACAATGATAGCCTTAACCGGGGCCTATACGCTGGGGCAAGAGGGGGCAATGCCCCCTTAAACAAACGTCCTGCCCCCTTAAGTCAAACTTTTAGAAGTTGAGAAAGAAAATAATAGATTACCCACAAACTGAATATGGACAATATTTACTACAGTAGCTGAAAAATCCGCTGGAAAAGGCACAAATGAGATGATAGGCTTCACGTCTCGTTCGCTCTTTGCCTCCGGGCACTGTTTGTGCGCAGGCTCACACTGTCATGGTTGGCTGTGTGGCAGGCAGGCAGGAAAAAGGACCCAAGATGCAGGACTCTCGGAGACAGGACTGAAAACTCAAAGCACAGCTTTTATTCCAGAGTCTAGGTGCCATGGTTGCAAAGGCCCGGTCACCTCTCGACTTCAGTCGAGACCTAGGTAGTGACCACTATGCGTGAAAAGGTCAAAGCACAATGACAATAAAGATTCCAATTCTGATTCTCATGGCTGCACTCTCAGCATAGATGCTTCAAAGTACATCAGAATAAACTGAAACTGAAACTTTATTCTTTCAGGGAACTGTGTGGATGTGGATTGATGGTTCCCAGTTTGACTTCATAAACTGGGCCAAAGGAGAACCGAACAACGCTGGAGGAAATAACTGTGTACAGATAAATCTTAAAGGTAGAAATTGAATGTTGGCTGTTGATGAATATTTTTTTAATTGATTGAAGACATGTAATCTTAGGTCTTTATAAGAACATCGCTTTGTTCTTTTTACATTAGAAAAGAAGAAAACATTTACTGCACAGACCTCTGATTTTATTTCTTTGCTTGTTTATTTTGATCATTTTTTACAGGACAAGATTATGTCAATGATGCGGGGTGTTCTCATCAATTCTCTTTTGTTTGTGTCAGAGATCCATAACCTCCACTTCGTGTCCTGACACGTCTCACATGGTGATGTCACATCCTCACTGTTGATGTCACTTCCAGCAGGATGTCAAGCCTCGATGACATCACTGCTGGAAGATGTGTTGACAAATATGATTTCATATCACAATAAACAGAAATGAATGGATATTCTGAAAATCAATCAGGTTCACTTGCTTTTATTTATTTGATTTTCACTTTTTGTAATATATTTAAGATTAAGTTAAATAATCTTAAGTTAGATAATTTAGTGTTTAAGGCCAAACTAAATGGCTGGATAATTTACTGTGAGAGATGTTAATTTTCTTTTATTAATTTTTATTCAATATTTTTATTGTACGGCTGTTGTCTTTCTTGTTTTATGTTATCTATCTATCTATCTATCTATCTATCTATCTATCTATCTATCTATCTATCTATCTATCTATCTATCTATCTATCTATCTATCTATCTATCTATCTATCTATATATATATTTGGTCCATTGTGGTTGTTTTTAAAGTCCTTGACAAATAAAGCTGGTATGGTATGGATGCTAAGGCAGGACAGTACTGATGGCTTCATTCGATTAGATGCTCACAGTGAAGTCAGTCTGAGACGCAAACACTGTAAAAGTCATCCCACACCATTTTGTTCACCAAACCACCAGACTCCTCAGTTTAGAAGCTAACCACAGCTGCTGTTTAGACCTGTGACAGATGAAATTTTCACTGAACAATTGCAGTTTAGAAAAATGATCTATGCCATCCATCTATCCACCCTCCTCTGCATATGCAAAATGGGGTCACAGTGGGGCTGGAGCCTACTGCAGCTACTACAGGGCAAGAGACAGGGAGCATCCTGGACAGGTCACCAGTCTGAGGCAGGTTAACATAAGATATACAACCATTAAATTCCTGTGGGGAATTTAAAATCACCAATTAATCTAATCCCTCTAGCTGTTTTTGGACTGTGGAAGGAAGCTGGAGTACCACCAGCGAACCCATGCAAAAAGAAGGGAGAAGATGCAAACTCCACACAGAAAGGCCCCGGCTAGATGGTGTTACTGGTGATACAACACGTGCTCTTAAGTTTTTGTGTAATAAATATAAAAGCAGTATCTCTGCTGTAGACTGCTTTACAATTTTCCTGCTGAACTGAAATCAGCTGATTGTAGCAGAAATGAAGAGTGCACAGGAAGTCAAAATCAGGTTTGTTTGATTTTTTTTTCTTTCTTTCCACAAGGCTTGCAGATAACGAAAGAACATTTGTAAATCCAAATAACATGATATGTGTAACAGTAATGTAATTACTAAATTTGTCCCGCCCGGGTCTGGGGACTATTGGGATTAGAGAAATTATTTCCCTGCTATTGTTCATATTACCATGGCATTAATCACATAATCTCCAAGTAGGGATAGTGCATTTAAATGTTTAAACATATTGGCACCCAATTAAGCTTTTATTACAGGTCCAAGAAGAACCACTTTAAACTGTTGAGTTGAATCTATAATCTTAAAATGTTTATAGGCAGATTACATTGCATTATTTGAAAAAGGCTAACCTTTGAAGATAATCTGAGCCTAAAAGTCTTCACGGGAAACTGCAGGTTTGCAGAGTGTGCAGGGCAGGAAGTGAAACCGAAAGCAGAGTCTAAGTGCAAGCTAAGAGCAGGTTATTTTATTATGCAGTTATATCTTTGATTAAGCTTTGATTAAGCTTTAAGTAGTTGTGTTAGAGTGAAACATTTGTTTTGTACATTTTATATATCAGTCAAGATTATTACACACATACAGACACATATAGTTTCAGCTGTGTACGAGCGGGCCTTATGTCTGAAGATGACTAGAGGTGTGAGGTGAGCCGGGGTGCAGGAGAGGTCATGACACGTACACAGCACACAGCACACACACAGTATTAGACTCATTTGAGTAGGTAAGAGTTTAATCATGTTTTGCTTGCGACTGCAAAATTGTGCCTGCATGAGTGACAGTTTGTGCAGAACGTGTGCCTGATGTTCCAGACAGATAAGCGAGCGTCCGGGGACAACAGGAAGACACCTGGCTTCGAGGCGAAGACAATGTTCTTTTTAAACTGTGTCAAAAATTAACTGAACGGTTGTGGTTTTGGATTGACGTAGGAGCTCTTGAGTCTGCCTGGCAACAGAAGGGGGCTGTACTATTTCACCCCTATAAAGTCTTTGTTCTGACTATTGTAAGACAGTTCAACACTGAATCTGCACAGTGTTGGACTCCACATGTGTATTCATTAAAATGTCGTCTAATTGCACCCGGCAGGATCAGCGGTCATTATTTTTGGTCTTCCTCCTCAATTTCTGAACCCTAACAGGACCCAGGGCTCGTGTGTATTTTGTGTTTTCCTCTGGCTGGAAATCCTCGCACGTCGTCCGGCCCAGGAGTCCTGATAATGTATTATTTTCTGTGTGTAGTGTTGGTTGTGTTCTCTCCTTCTTTCTCCGTCTCACTGCCTATGTTTTTGTTCGCTCCCGGATATTTTGGGGCCGGAGGGATCGTGACCCTGGATGTGTTCCCACGCTGGAGGCTGCCACACCTGCCGCTCGTCAGCCGTAACTAGCTACAGCTGATGGCCTTGTTAGCAGTGCCTTACTTAAGAGTGTGGCTGAGCTCCATTTGGCTTGGGATTGTTACAGTGACCACTCGTCACTACAGCTGTTGACACATGCATGATATTACCCTCGCTTTGTGGATTGCACTGCCAACTTGTATGTGTTTGTGTATTGCTTGGAGTGGAGTGTGTTTCTCATGGGAGTGGAGTCATGATGTGGAAGAGGAGTTTGGAGTTGCTTTTTCATCTGTTGGACATTCTGCACTGTGTGGGGAATCTGGGGAGGAATCACCACGAGGATCACAGTGCCTGGGAATGTACATAGCTGTCGTTTCACTGTTCACAGTAAATGAAACTCACTTGTCTTCATCAGAGTCCTGCGTTCGGGTCCTACCTTCAGGCGCACGGTCTGCCACCGCAGTCTGGGACAATTCTGCATTATTGAAAAATGTAATGTGATTACAGTAACACATTAAAAAGTAACGTGTTACACCCAAAAACTAGTGTGGTGTCATTGTTGTGTTGTGCTTTCACGTGTGCTCTCATGTCCCCTTAACTCCTGTCTCAAGCTAGTGTTGTCTCAGTTTCCTGTTCTAGTTTGATAGTCTCGTGGTCCATGTTCAGCATGTTTAGTTGTGCTTCCCCTGTGGCGTTGCATTCATTTGTTTCAACTGTGTCCCCCATGTGTTTCCACTCCCCTCGTAACCCTTCTGTGTATTTAAGTCATTTGTCTTCCTTTGTTTATTAAATGGTAAATGGACTGATTCTTATATAGCGCTTTTCTACTCTCCCGGAGTACTCAAAGCACTCTTACTGACAGCTGTCTGTTGTCCTCGTCACTTGTCCATGGACTTCAGGTTCCTGGAGTCGCGGTTTTTCATGCTGATATGCTGATATTTTATTTGATTGGTTTTTAAAATTTCTAGTTCTCCCAGTCTAGGTTATTGTCACCCTTGCCTTTTGTTTGTAATTTTTCCTAACATCCTCTCATTTGTCTTCCTTTGGGTGCACTCCACAAACTCACTGGCCACTCGGCCTTGGCACAGAAGCTGATTAACCTGTTTTAGTTTCTGGTACTTCAATATTTTGGATGGTTTCTACACTTGGAGCTGAGGAGTTTGTCTGCAGAAAGGTCACTTTTTCTGAACCTACTTACAGCGGTATGAAAAAGTGCCCCCAACACACAATAATAACATGGACTGAACCACCACTCACAACCACCAGCACTTTATATAGCCTCTGTAGAAATTATCCACATATCTCACTTATCTTAACTGCACTACTGTATAGTTCTGTGTAAATAATCATTCTGTACATACGATAATTTTTAATCCTACAACTGTTTATAACTTGCATAGCTCACATTCTGTATAACTGTATATCTCATTTTTCTGTATAGTTTTTATTTCATATTTATATCCTGTTCATAGCCTGTACATACTTGTTAGTTATAGCATATTCATAACATACTTCATACCGTGTACATTATAACATACCATAATAGACCCATTTCTGTAATATACTTACATATCTATATTATTGCTAATATATATTGTAATATATCTATATCACGGCTAAAGCACTTCTGGATGGATGCAAACTGCATTTCGTTGCCTGTGACAAGATCTCGGGATCGATGGCTAATAACATCTTGGAGAAACTCGAGGCTATAAAAAAGGAGATTGAGAGACCAGTGTCGGAGTGCTAAAAAACAGCCTGAAATTCTTATGAGTTGTTTGCAAAGAAAAAATCACCATCATTATACGGCTACCCCCTTCGGCGCCAGCTGCGGGCTCAAGGCTGGAGCCGATCAAAAACAATCCCTGATAACGACTATGTTGTGACTGTTCCTTCCCATCCCATAAGGCCACCTGGGTTGGCTGGTAGACTGTTTACTTAGCCTGGCAGGGCGAAGGACACTGTCTCTGCTGAACTATGGACACGCACACACATACACTTACACTGATAAGCAAACACTGATCCCTCTCCCCTTCCAAACGCCTTCGATGCATGCTTGTTTCCTGCAGGGGAACACGGCGGGCCTATGTGCTGCGCTGGAATGATAGCGCTGTGCAGGGCGGCTGCTGTGTTCGCTTCGGATAACTCCTCACCCCCACCCATCCCGTGGCTTGTCATGTCCTTCATAATGTTGTGCTGTGGACATTCATGTGCTTTTTTGTGCAGAGGAGTTTTTTGTTTCCTGTTCTCATGCTGTCCTACCATGGAAGCACAGCATGAGTAGGGGTCTCTTTTTCCTCTTGTACTTTCCCATTGTAATGTACATTTCAATGTTTTCTCTAATGCTACCAATCTCCGACCTGTATCCCCATGTAATGTCTGTGTTTTATGTGTAAGGTCGGGGGGGTCCCATTTCACTGCAGGGCAACCTGCATGTGGCGAATAAAGCTTTGATTGATTGATTGATTGATTGATTGACCTGTGACATGTGCAATGACAATAAAGTTGAATTCTATTCTATTCTAACACTTTCATTTAGAAACTGCATTTTGTGTTTACTTGTATCTTTGTCTGATATTTAAATTTGTTTGATGATTTTGCATGTTGCTGTAGCTGGTATGTTCAATGGTATGTTGTGTTTTTCATGGACTAGTTCAACATTTCTTCACACAGTCACAGTTCATGGAAACCGCTTTCTCAATAATACTAAAGATTTTTGAAGCAATAATGATGCTTTCCCCAGTAACCAACTCAATTACACATTTTAACTCATTGTCCAAAGTACTGTCTCCTTTTTGTGCTCTGTCTCACATGTCTGTGAAGGTTCTCAGTCATCCAGGTCATCGTAGTCAAAGGAGTTTGCAAAGAAAAGCGTCTGGACTTCTTTAAGTTGCTTGAAGACGTTTCACCTCTCATCCGAGAAGCTTCTTCAGTTCTAAGGTCAAATGGCCGAGAGTCCCAGATTTAAACCCAGTGGGAGTATCCCCCCAAGGAGGGACAAAGGACCCCCTGGTGATCACATGCGCCCAGGTGTGAAAGCGGGTGTGGGACCTAATCAGCCAGGGTTTCGGGACTGCGCTGTGCACATTGAAGAGAATGGCAACCTCAACATTGAAGTTTACCGGAAGCCCACACACACAGACCAGTACCTCCTCTTTGACTCCCATCACCCTCTGGAACACAAACTTGGAGTAATTAGGACCCTACACCACCGGGCAGAACATGTTCCCTCTAAGCCTGAGGGAAAAAAGAAGGAACACACACATGTAAAGGAAGCACTGAAAACATGTGGTTATCCTAACTGGGCGTTCATAAAGTCAGCAAAGAGGCACAGAAAAGAAGATCAGACACCAGCGAGGGAGGATAAGAAAGACAGACGCAACAACGTTGTCATCCCCTATGTAGCCGGTGTATCAGAGAAACTCAGGAGACTTTTCTCCAAGCACGACATCCCAGTGTACTTCAGACCCAGCAACACACTCAGACACAAACTGGTTCACCCGAAAGACAAAACTCCAAAACACAGACTTAACAACGTGGTGTATGCTGTACAGTGCAGCGAGGAATGCCCAGACCTCTACATTGGAGAGACCAAACAGCCACTTCACAAGCGTATGGCACAACATAGAAGAGCCACCTCCACAGGACAAGACTCAGCTGTCCATCTGCATCTAAAGGTCAAAGGTCACTCTTTCGAGGATGCCAATGTTCACATTTTGGACAGAGAGGACAGATGGTTTGAAAGAGGAGTGAAAGAGGCCATCTATGTCCACTGTGAGCGACCATCTTTGAACAGAGGCGGTGGTTTACGACACCAACTGTCTGCCATCTATAATCCAGTTTTGAGTTCCCTCCCCAGACGCCTTAACGCCCACTCACATCCTGGGCCATCTGACCTCAGGAATTCACATGATAGGGTGGGGCCAGGTTTCACAATGGGCTCACCCGAAACTCTGGCTGATTAGGTCCCACACCCACTTTCACACCTGGGCGCATGTGATCACCAGGGGGTCCTTTGTCCCTCCTTGGGGGGATACTCCCACTGGGTTTAAATCTGGGACTCTCGGCCATTTGACCTTAGAACTGAAGAAGCTTCTCGGATGAGAGGTGAAACGTCTTCAAGCAACTCAAAGAAGTCCAGACGCTTTTCTTTGCAAACTCCTTTGACTCTGTCTCACATGGACATTTTCCATGCAAATCAGAACAAATGTGTTCCTTGCTGGCCTCCTGCCGCACCCTGTTGATTACCATACATTCGACCTAGTTTTTTTAAATTTGTTTTGTTTTTGTGATTCTTGGTGTGGTTGTGGCTCAGGAGATCTAGTAATTAGAGCGTTTGGTTGTCCAATCCCTGGCCGCTCCAGCCTGCATGCCAAAGTAACCTTGGACAAGAAACTGAACCCTTAATTGTTTCAAGTGCATTCATTGTTCGGTCTAGTTTTATTTTCTTGATTATCTTATGATTCTGTATTCTGTTGTGTTTGCATTTAGCTTCCTGTTTTTTCTTAGTGTCCATAGGTCTTGTTATCTCCTTACTCTTCACGCCTCTGTCAGTGCGCCCCAGGGCAGCTGTGGCTACAACGGAGCTTGCCATTGCCAGTGTGCGAATGTGTGTGTGAATGGGTGAATGACTGAATGTAGTGTAAAGCACTTTGGGTCCTTAGGGACTGAGTAAAGCGCTATACAAATGCAGGCCATTTACCATTTCCTTGTTTTTTTTATTACATTCCTTTAGTTCTGAGCTTCTGAGATCCTTATGTTTGTATTCTGTTCACTCAGTCTTCTTTATTTTAAACTCAGTCGAATATGCATGCAGTGTATTTGTCATCTGTTACTTCCGGTTTTAATTTGGTGGTCTGGAGTCTCTTGTGATTTGTATTTAGATCTACTTCCTGCAGGCTTGACCTTTGAATTTCCCGCAATAAAAAAAAAAAACTGTGTAAAATCTGATTGCCTGATAATGAGATTGGGGCCCTTCCACTGTGAGAGACAGAACAACATCCTGCCTGCCACACAGCCGTACCTTGACAATCTAAACTGGGAGGCAACTACAGAGAGTAACGCAAAGGAACACAAAAACAGGGAACCTGACAGGAGACATGGAACAATAACGTATTATAAAATGCAAAGAGGAGGGCTGTACATAAAACAATGTGTATCAAACTCTAACAGTAGTGCACAGTCACATACCTGCATTCATGACAAAGACCAACAAAGTAGAATGGTTAATTTTAGTGAACAACCAGCGTGAGCCCTGTGTGAAAAGACGGCATAGTTCACTAGTCTCTTTACTGGTAACGAAGTCTCACATGGAACGAACATCTAACCCAACATAAGGATGACAGAAGTAACCCACAGCACATAATATTTAACCAAAAATAACCAAGTCAATTTCTATTAATGTTATGGACTAGTAACATGATTTTTGTCCATGCCATTTACACATTCGTTACCTCTGCAGGAATCCTCCATCACTCTGAAGATTACTCACAATTCTTTGCCCTTCATAGTCAATGCAGGGTGATATTTGCAATAGTAGGTGGTGCCATTCTCCCATTGAGCAGGATTTAACTTCAAACTTTTTGAACTACACTGCTCGGCCCGCAAAAAGTCGGCAACTGGATTTAACTGGCTTCAGTACACATTTTGACCTACTTTCTCAAATGTTTCTCCTTTGCGTGCTCTGAGCAGAGAGACGTGGAGATAATCCATGCAAATGTGAAAATTTTCTATACAAATATGTTCCTGCTGAATTCCTGGTACACCCTGTTTTTCTGTTTTCTTTTTTTTAATAATAGTTTTATCATTACAAACATCAAACAGCTAAAACACCCTCGTCCACCTGCTGCCACCCCATTTAAAAACACTGTAAACACTGTAAACACTGGTGTATTGAACACCCACAGCTGTTGCTGCAGTGTGTATGTTTGTCTGTGTCGTCCACTTGGTCTCCGTTGTCTTTGTTCTCTCTTTAGGACGCTGTTAAATAACAGGGGAGTGTCACTGGTGGTGGTCAGAGGGCCCGGTGGCGCCAGTGTCCGGCAGCCTCGCCTCTGTCAGTGCGCCCCAGGGTGGCTGTGGCTACAACGTAGCTGCCATCACCAGTGTGTGAATGTGTGTGTGAATGGGTGAATGACTGGATGTGTAAAGTGCTTTGGGGTCCTTAGGGACTGAGTAAAGCGCTGTACAAATACAGGCCATTTACCATTTATTTTCTCTCTGAGCAGATCAGGGCCTCTGAACTTAGGACTGAACACCCACTACTCTCTACCTCACCTTTGGACTCCTGACTCTTGGTGGCGCTGTCACTTGGTGTTCGCTCGCTCTGTGGTATAGTATCACTTCCTGTTCCTGCTCAAACACAGTGGTGTTTCTGAGTAGCTTTTCTGCTTAGCAATTTAATTTAAATCTTTTGATACATCCCTTTTTCATAGTATAATCTTAACGTGCTTCATCTGAATCACCCTTTCTGTGTACTCACTACCTAATTTATAGCCAAAGTATTCACTCACTGTCTCTTTACTGTTTCGCTAGCTTAGCTTAGCTCGTAGCCGACTCGTTAGCACCATGGCTACTTCACCTGTCCCTCCTGCACTTTCCTGCTCATTGTGTCAGATGTTTAGTTACTCCTCGGCCTCCTTTAGCAGTAATGATACCTGTAATAAATGTAGCATATTTGCAGCTCTGGAGGCCAGGATTACTGAATTGGAGACTCGGCCGCACCCTTCATTCACCCGTAGCTAGCCAGGCCCCTGTAGCTGGTGCAGCCGAAGATAGCGTGAGGCCCTGCTAGCTGTTCCCGGCAGACCCCAAGCAGCTGGGGAAAGAGGGCGGCTGGGTGACGGTGAGGAGGAAGCATAGTCTTAAACTGAAGCCCCAGGTACACCACCAACCTGTTCATGTGTTCAACTGTTTTTCCCCACTCGGCGACACACCCGCCGGGGTCAAACTCTGGTAATTGGTGATTCTGTTCTCAGACATGTGAAGCTAGAGACACCGGCAACCATAGTCAATTGTCTTCCAGGGGCCAGAGCAGGCGACATTGAAGGAAATTTAAAACTGCTGGCTAAGGGTAAACGTAAATACAGTAAGATCATAATTCACGTCGGCAGTAATGACACCCGGTTACGCCAATCGGAGGTCACTAAAATCAATATTGAATCGGTGTGTAACTTTGCCAAAACAATGTCGGACTCTGTAGTTTCTCTGGTCCCTCCCCAATCAGACCAGGAGTGACATGTTTAGCCGCATGTTCTCCTTAAATTGCTGGCTGTCTGAGTGGTGTCCCAGAAACGATGTGGGCTTCATAGATAATTGGCAAACCTTCTGGAGGAAACCTGGTCTTGTTAGGAGAGACGGCATCCATCCCACTTTGGATGGAGCAGCTCTCATTTCTAGAAATATGGACAAATTCATTAAACCCCCAAAATATGACTATCCAGAGTTGGGACCAGGAAGCAGAGTTGCAGTCTTACACGCCTCTCTGCAGCTTCTCTCCTCCTGCTACCCCCAAAACCCCATCTCCATTGAGACTGTGTCAGCTCCCAAACAGACAAAAACAAACTAAAACCAGCAATAAACAACTTAAACATAAAAAATCACAAAGAAAGAACAATACAGTATCCACATCTGAACCAAAGAGTAAAACAGTGAAATGTGGATTATTAAATATTAGGTCTCTCTCCTCCAAGTCTCTGTTAGTACATGACTTAATAATTGATCAACAAATCGATTTACTCTGCCTTACAGAAACCTGGTTGCAGCAGGATGAGTATGTTAGTTTAAATGAATCAACACCCCGAGTCATTCTAACTACCAGAAACCGAAGCACAGGCCGAGGGGGCGGTGTGGCAGCAATTTTTTCACACCAGCCTATTAATTAACGAAAGACCAAGACAGACTTTTAATTCATTTGAAAGCCTGATGCTTAGCCTCGTCCACCCCAGCTGTAAAACTCAGAAACCAGTCTTACTTGTTATCATCTATCGTCCACCTGGGCCTTACACAGAGTTTCTCTCTGATTTCTCAGACTTTTATCTGATTTAGTGCTCAGCTCAGATAAAATAATTATTGTGGGTGATTTTAACATCCATGTAGATGCTAAAATGACAGCCTCAACATCGCATTTAATCTGTTACTAGACTCAATTGGCTTCTCTCAAAATGTAAAAGAACCCACCCACCACTTTAATCACACTCTAGATCTTGTTTTAACGTATGGCATAGAAACTGAACATTTAACAGTGTTTCCTGAAAACTCTCTGCTGTCTGATCATTTCCTGATAACATTTACATTTACAATAATTGATTACACAGCAGTGGAGAGTAGACTTTATCAAAGTAGATGTCTTTCTGAAAGTGCTGTAACTAAGTTTAAGAATATAATCCACCCACTGTTATCATCTTCAATGCCCTGTACCAACATAGAGCAGAGCAGCTATCTGAACGCTACTCCAACAGAGGTCGATTATCTTGTTAATAATTTTACCTCCTCACTACGCATGCGACTCTGGATACTGTAGCTCCTGTGAAAACTAAGGCCTCAAATCCAAAGTCCCTGACTCCGTGGTATAATTCTCAAACACGTAGCCTAAAGCAGATAACTCGTGAAGCTGGAGAGGAAATGGCGTGTCACAAATTTAGAGGATCATCATTTAGCCTGGAGAAATAGTTTGCTGCTTTATAAGAAAGCCCTCCGCAAAGCCAGAACATCTTACTATTCGTCACTGATTGAAGAAAATAAGAACAACCCAGGTTTCTCTTCAGCACTGTAGCCAGGCTGACAAAAAGTCAGAGCTCTACTGAGCCAACCATCCCTTTAACGTTAACTAGTAATGACTTCATGAACTTCTTCACAAATAAAATTTTTATCATTAGAGAAAAATTACCAATAATCATCCCACAGATGTAATATTATCTACAGCTACTTTTAGTACCATCGATGTTAAGTTAGACTCTTTTTCTCCAATTGATCTTTCTGAGTTAACTTCAATAATTAATTCCTCCAAACCATCAACGTGTCTTTTAGACCCCATTCCTACAAAACTGCTCAAAGAAGTCCTGCCATTAATTAATTCTTCGATCTTAAATATGATCAACCTATCTCTAATAATCGGCTATGTACCACAGGCCTTCAAGCTGGCTGTAGTTAAACCTTTACTTAAAAAGCCATCTCTAGACCCAGCTGTCTTAGCTAATTACAGGCCAATCTCCAACCTTCCTTTCATATCAAACATCCTTGAAAGAGTAGTTGTCAAACAGCTAACAGATCATCTGCAGAGGAATGGCTTATTTGAAGAGTTTCAGTCAGGTTTCAGAGCTCATCACAGCACAGAAACAGCTTTAGTGAAGGTTACAAATGATCTTCTTATGGCCTCTGACAGTGGACTCATCTCTGTGCTTGTCCTGCTAGACCTCAGTGCTGCGTTCGATACTGTTGACCATAATATCCTATTAGAGCGATTAGAACATGCTGTAGGTATTACAGGTACTGCACTGCAGTGGTTTGTATCATATCTATCTAATAGACTCCAGTTTGTACATGTAAATGGAGAGTCCTCTTCAGACACTAAGGTCAATTATGGTGTTCCACAGGGTTCAGTGCTAGGACCAATTCTATTTACATTATACATGCTTCCCTAGGCAGCATCATTAGAAGACATAGCATAAATTTTCACTGCTATGCAGATGACACGCAGCTCTATCTGTCCATGAAGCCAGGTAACACACACCAATTAGTTAAACTGCAGGAATGTCTTGAAGACATAAAGACCTGGATGGCCGCTAACTTTCTGCTTCTTAATTCAGATAAAACTGAGGTTATTGTACTCGGCCCTGAAAATCTTAGAAATATGGTATCTAAGCAGATTCTTACTCTGGATGGCATTACCTTGGCCTCCAGTAACACTGTGAGAAACCTTGGAGTCATTTTTGACCAGGACATGTCCTTCAATGCACATATTAAACAAATATGTAAGACTGCTTTCTTCCATTTGCGCAACATCTCTAAAATTAGAAATATCCTGTCTCAGAGTGATGCTGAAAAACTAGTTCATGCATTTATTACTTCCAGGCTGGACTACTGTAATTCACTATTATCAGGAAGTCCTAAAAACTCGCTGAGAAGCCTTCAGCTAATCCAAAATGCTGCAGCAAGAGTCCTGACAGGGACTAGAAAGAAACATATTTCTCCTGTTTTGGCTTCCCTTCATTGGCTTCCTGTTAAATCCAGAATTGATTTCAAAATCCTGCTCCTCACATACAAGGTCTTAAATAATCAGGCCCCATCTTATCTTAATGACCTTGTAGTACCATATCACCCTATTAGAGCACTTCGCTCTTGCACTGCAGGCCTACTTGTTGTTCCTAGAGTATTTAAAAGTAGAATGGGAGGCAGAGCCTTCAGTTTTCAGGCCCCTCTTCTGTGGAACCAACTTCCAGTTTGGATTCGGGAGACAGACTCTATCTCTACTTTCAAGATTAGGCTTAAAACTTTCCTTTTGCTAAAGCATATAGTTAGGGCTGGACCAGGTGACCCTGAATCCTCCCTTAGTTATGCTGCAATAGACGTGAGGCTGCCGGGGATTCCCATGATGCATTGAGTTTTCCCTTCCAGTCACCTTTCTCACTCACTATGTGCTAATAGACCTCTCTGCATCGAATCATATCTGTTATTAATCTCTGTCTCTCTTCCACAGCATGTCTTTCATCCTGTTTTCCTTCTTTCACCCCAACCGGTCGCAGCAGATGGCCGCCCCTCCTGAGCCTGGTTCTGCCGGAGGTTTCTTCCTGTTAAAGGGAGTTTTTCCTTCCCACTGTCGCCAAAGTGCTTGCTCATAGGGGTCATATGATTGTTGGGTTTTCTCTGTATTTATTATTGTGCGATCTACTGTACAATATAAAGCGCCTTGAGGCGACTTTTGTTGTGATTTGGCGCTATATAAATAAAATTGAATTGAATTGAATTGAATTCTGTGCTCTTCGTTTAAATCCAGACATGATCACATTTTTAAACTGTAGCTCCTAAACTTTGGAACAGATCTTCACGACATCTGAATCATTAAAAGAAAAGTTGCAATAATTTGTATCGTGTTTTAAGAAAAAATATAATTCTTACTAATTGCTAAACGGATTTAACCAATCAATGAATATGATGAGATCTGAGCCTCTCCCAGCTGTCATAGGTCAGCTGAGCCAGGCTTATATAACTTTTAATGTAAAGTAGTTTTATTTCCTTGTTCTGTTGCAGCTGAGATAGAAGATACTCTGCTTTTCAGGGTTTTTACGTGTTTTGCATATACATCAGAGGCACTAACCAAACAGTGTAAATCCAGCAGCTCTGTGTTTGATCCTCCATCAGCTCAGCTCTTCACTGTAATCCAGATCTCCTAACATGATGCTCTGCTCCGGACTCAGCAGCACACTGTGTGAGTACAACACACTGATAATCCTTTATTTATACATGAAATCAGCTGCACATGTTCAGTCTAATCCTTTTCTAGCTTTCCACTGTGCTGTACTGTGACATGCTTTTCTAAAGATTCTGCTTTATTGGATCAGTTAATCTAACATCCTAAATAAATGTTTGTATCACCTCAGCAGGACAGTTAGGCTTCAGAGTCCTGAGAGGAATTCATGGCTGATCATTTACTATGAAGAGTTGAAGTCAAACTGTCAACACAAATAAGTTTATTGACAAAAGTTGGAAACATGAACAGAATAAATGTGTCATTGAAATCTGCTGTTTAGAAAGAGTTTTCACAAGAATCCAGGTGTGAATGAAAGCAGCAGCTTTCTCCTCTTTGGTTTTCATGAATCTGTTTCATGTTTTGAGGTGAATTAAACTTCATATCAAACACACAGTCTGACACTGAGCTTTCTTTCTGTCTCTGTCAGTGCTGGCAGCAACGTGTTCACTCATCACTTCAGGTAAATGCTGTTTTACTGGTCACAAAGAGCCTTTCTGTTAACTTTCTCACTTCCATTTTGATTAATACTAACCATTTAACCTCACCTCTTCTTCTGTCTATACTTCTACTTAATATTGTATTTGCGTGATCTAAAATCTATACTCTATCTACTCACCTTTTTAAAATCCAGTGAAAAATGAAATAAAACCTCTCTTTTTACACATATATGTTCATCTTGAACATATATGTGTAAAAAGAAAACGTACGAGCTGTGATAACTGTTTCTGATAGAATGAAGATCAGACTGATATATGAAATATTCCTTTATTGGGTGAGAAAATCAGAGCATGTCATAACTGCTTTAAGTCACACAGAATAGATATCAGAGCCTTAAACAGGCTGACTTCTGCTAAATGGGTCAAACTGGGCAGAAAGTCTACAAACACATAACATCCTTATAGAATATGATGTAACACTATAGATCAACTTAGCTCAGAATATATAAAGCATATAAACAGTTACAGCAATATGATGCAACAAACACAGCAGTGCTACTAATCCAAAATACTCAAAGCTTCATAGAACTGAAACAAACATTTATTTTTAGCTCCATTCTGCTGCTGATACATACTTTAGGTTTCTGAATATTAAACTTGTTGCTGCCTTTCATAGTGTGTAACTTGAAGGCCCTGAGTACTTTCTCCCACACTGAAAACACTGGGATGATAACATTATTTGAACATTACCTAATAAGACTGATTCAGGACAGACAATTAGTTATGTTAAACTTTCCTAGCAGTCCTTCACAAACAGGGAACAGTCTGTCTATTCTCTCCATCTGTCAGCTGCTGCTGGCTCTTCCTCCTCCTCTTCCTCACACACTGCTGAGTTTGTCCTGGTGGATCATCAGGGGTGCAAAGCCTCACAGATGATGTGCAGCAGTGGGTCCCTCAGTCTGTCCTCACTCTGGACACTTGCAGTCGTCACACATGGAAATCAAATGTGTGATAAGCTGCAGGATTCAAACACAAGTGTAACTTATAAATACATGTTCATACTTTTATTCCACAATCAGAGAGAAAGAAACAGAGAGAGAGTGCAGGACAGACAGACAGGTGACAGTCTCAGGTGTAATCACTGCTACAAAACAGCACAAGAGAAGGAGGATTTAGTGTTTGTGTTATTACGAGTGCTAAACAAGAAGAGTTCCCAGATGGTACAGTGGACACATGTGACTCCTGTGATTAAAGCATCTTTCTTTCAGCTTAACGAGTGAACCGTCAGCTCGTTCAAACACACGTTAAAGTCCGTTTGGCTCGACACCACCGAACAGAGGCAGCAATATAACATAGCGAACATTAACAGTGCAGTGAATCCTGCTTGTGCCGTCATATTCAGGACTGCAAACCGAGCAGCATCACTGACTTTCAGCTTGTTGTGTTTGTGGATATATGACTGACTTTAATTATCCATAAAATCATCACATTCTCTGTGAGATTAAGGTCGACTATTGAACGGCGTATATTTTAAAGTAAAGGCTTTAAAACCAAGTTAGTACAAACATCACTAATGTCACATAACTTTGCCGACATGTGGCCAACAGTAATGTTTTAATGTTCTTAAACATTCGCACATAAATAAGTGACATAATATTCAGTACTTAGTTTTAAAAGTTCACTATTCAGCCGCCCCACTTCAGCCGCATGCCGATTAAAAAAAAAAAAAAAAACGGCATGCGGCTGGAATTGTGGGCCGCAAGGAATTGTGGGATAGGTTGGGCCACGAAGGATACATTGGACCCAGCCTTCATATCTGGGGAAATGAACGCTGCAGAGGAAAACTGGAGCGGGAGACTGAGAGACAGACTGGTTCATCTTCAGTGATGCTGATGCTGTACTGGTCTGTTGTGGTGAAGAGAGAGCTGAGAGTGAAAGCTGTCAGCTATGGCCATGAGCTGATGGTAGTAACTGAAGGAGAGAGTTTGAGGAGCTCAGAGGAGATCTGCTGCTCCTCTGTCCAAAAAGGCTCATCGAGGTGGTTCAGGCATCTGACTCAGACATGTGTCCAACTGGAAGGAGACACGAGGAGAACCGAGGACATGCTGGAGAGAATCTGTCTGCCAGCTGGCCTTGGAGTCCTCCCAGATGTGATGGAGGAAGTTGCTGGGCAGGGAAGGTCTGGGTATCTGTGTTTAGACTGATGTGGGTGTAGGCTTCACTTCGGGTGTGGAGGGGACATAAATTCTAAAAGTCTTAAAAAAGGGAATGAAAATTAAGAAAATCTTCTTTACCCTCATGTGTTATATTTTTATACTGTTTAAATAAATGTATTCATTTTTATATTTAGAAAACAGTAAGTCGAGGGTAATTAATGGGGAATAAGTTATCAACACATTCCCCATTAATTACCAAATATGTACAATTTATACATTTATTTTTTATTTCAGGCTTTATCAGAGCTCAAGTCTCCGTTCCTCCCACTGTGACCGCCATATCCACAGGGAGAGTGGTCACCTCTAACGGCCTCAGTGATCTTCACCTGAGCTGTGGTAAGATGGAAAAGAGTATCCAAGCATTCACTGCAGTGAGTTTAAATCAAACAATGAAGACATGTTCAGACTCTCAGGTTAAATTCAAGAAACTTAACAAAAGTATTGGATTAACTGTTTATAATTTACAGCCTTTTCATGCACAGTTGCTTGTTTTCAGTTTAAATTGTATTTTCCTGATCAACAAACCAACGGTGCATTCGTTGTTTAAAAAAAGCTCTGAGGATGTTGGACTGTGTATAAACATTCAGAAACATTTGATGTAGATTAGAAACAAAAACACTGACTTAAGGTTTTCTCCTTAATCAGAGTTAATGTAATATCCAGTGTGGTGGTGTACGGAGGTAAAATCCTCATTATTTATGGATCTGACTGGAGCATCTGAGGCTGAAACTGAAGCCTTAAACCTGAATTGTTCCTTTTCTGTCATACTGTGTCTGTATAACAGTGGGTGGAAAGATCATTGTGAGGTCAGCTGTGTACAGATGTGGAGGTGAAGTAACCTGCTCTCAGGGTGACGCTGAGAACAACGTCAGGAACAGGTGAGCACTGTTGGATGGTAGAAATGAGCCTTTGATTCAAAAGAAGAAAGAAACTGAAACCTGTTGAACAGCTTTAATCAAACTAACAGGAAGTAAATGATTACCTGACAGGAAGTTGTTTCATATCTTTAAGCTGAAAACCAGCTGTTTCTGTCTCCCTGCAGCTGTGATGGAAAAACAGTGTGTGACATAAAGTCAAACATTACTTATGATCCTGGAGTCTGCAGATACCTGGAGACCACCTACGACTGCTTCACACGTAACGACTCAGTTAAACCTGTGATTAGAAATGACTAATGAACCCAATCTGTACATGAATGATTACAGTTTCTAATGGGATCTGTGTCTGTTTCAGGCTACAATGTAACATGTCAACAATTCCAGTCAAACCTTCAGTGTGGTGAGAACACAGCTTCTATTTCTTTGTACATTTCCTGCAGTGAAAATATCACCATGGTTACAGTTTATCTCTATGAACTCTTCCTCAGGTGCAGGACAGGTTATAGTCGTCTCCTGGGCGAATTATGGTCGCCGTGATACAACCACGTGCCCTGGCCAATATACTATCGCAAATCTCTACGATGTTAACTGCTTCTGGCCAGGAAGCATGGAATATGTAACTAACAGGTACAGATGCTGACTCTGTTTCTTCAGCTCTCCATCTTCTCTCAGATGACACAGCACATTTTTGCTGATTCACCTTTGACCTGCGTTCACAGGTGTAATGGGAAAAACAGCTGTACTGTTGAAGAACCAAGCTCAGTAGACCCGTGTGTAAACATTTATAAGTACCTGGAGGTGTTTTACACTTGTCAGGGTAAGTAACTCAAATAAGCTTCTAAAAATAATCTTTTAGGGTCGGTACATTCAGACTTGTTTTTGAAGTGAATAAAAATGATAATTATTCATTATTTTTAAAAGATGAACCTTTCTGTGCTGAAAAGAATCAGGATCAGAAAAATCATCAGACACGAAGATGTCGTCAGTTTGTTTTAGATCCTGAGTGAATGCACACATCATTATCATAATACTTAATGACAAAAATGTGATTCAAATAAATACAAATATTATAAAATAATGGTAAAATAAAAATTAATTAAACCAATTTGACCTGTAACATTTAAAACAATGGACATTTAAGAAGAAGACATTCAGAAAATGTGTCACGGCTACAGCAGCAGTCGTGTGGGGTTTGTGTGAAAGGACCCAAAATTCAGGCACTTGCTGTGATGCAAGGGAGCTTTATTGCAGAAGGGGAAAATAACAAAAGCAAGGACAGAACTAAACATAAACTTAAACTAAATAAGAAACAAAACCCTAAACCATAACTCACAGAATAACACGCAGGGAAAACGTACGGCGGTGACACAGGGGATGAAGAGCAGAGAATGGAGCGCTGAGAGACGCAGAGGTTTACCAAATTACACAGACGGTGTGACGACGAACAGAGGCAAACACACACTATAAATACACACCAGGTAATGAGGAAAGAGTCTCACACCCCCCTGTGATGAGTCAGCCCATATGGAAAAGAAATTGTAAAAACTTATAAAACACTTGCATAAGATGTGGCCTATTTCATATAGTGAATCATATAAGGCTTATATGATTTACTCATGAAAGTGGCCGCTTTCTCATTACTTTCATATATTGTTTTAGTAAGTATCCAAAACATACAAGTTTCATTTATATGATTTTTGAAGGGATCTTATATCTGTTTTCACTCTTGTATGCTTTTCATACAAGTTAGTTTTTTATAGGTTCTGCAGAGAGTTGTTCGCTCTGTGCACACTCCTGGCAAACGATGCTCATTTTATTTCATTTCTGCTTTGTTTCATGAAAGCGGTTACAAATGGCGTTCACCTCTGAACACTCAGCGCGGATCATGACTGTGTGAAGAGTTTTAGGACAAAGACAAAGTTTTGGCACTGCGATAACAGCTTTGAGCATGCATGCAAGTGTATATTGAGCAGACTTTCTAATAATATATTACCCTGCTGAAAATAAACCTATCAGCAGCTATCACAACCAGAACAGGCAGAGGACAGGATTTTTTTCATGATTACATTTCATGAAATTTACATTAAATTGTGTTCCACAGACTATTAATTCACATTTTTATGACTCATTTAAATATTGTCCTCCTGAAACGGAAACAACTACATATGCCATCAGTTGCAAAAAAAACACTTCACGTTCAGTCACAAAACTGACACTGAGGCTCTTCAGTAAATTCAGCACATTAAAGTTTGTGCTGCTGCAGATGTTCGTTAATGTCGCCCGAAATGTTCCTCTTTCTTTAAAATTTAACTCATTTGATGTTTAAATCAAGTAGCTCACTGAGGTACATGTAGCAAGCAGGGGCATGGGTGCACTAGATTATTAATTTTTTTGTAAGTTTTTTGGAACATTTTTTTCAGATTTAAAGAGAAATAATATATTATATTAATAAAACTGTATTAAATTTTACATTTTGTAAAAACTTTTTTTCCCTCTGCAGGCCAATAAAGCTGGACATGGGCCAGTAAAACGTCTACACTTCCAAAAGTCTTGTTTCGAGCAGCACAGAAACTTTGCATGAAAGCACAGGACGACGTCAGAATGCTGACATGCTCACATTTCTCCCCTGCAGCCACCACATACTCCTTTAGACGCTACAGACACAAACTCACTCACTGCACACATAAACTATTAAAAAAAACACTATAACCTACGTCATCCAGGAGTTACAACACTGTAAAACATTTAATGCATTATTTCATGTTATAAAACATGTAAACCTTGTTTTATTTGACATTACTGTACTTGATTATTATTATTGCTTATTCATTTTTGCATTTAAGGTAATGCTTTCTTTCATTTTAATATCGTGTGTGAAATAAAATAATTTAGGTATGCATGGTTATATGTATGCAGTACAACTATTAAAACACATTTCTATAATGGAAACCATTGACCAGTTTATTTTGAAAGCCCTTTTTTCCCTCTTTTGAATATTAATTATTGCTCATTTGATTCTTCAATCGATGGAACAAATGATAGACTAGAATTATTGATAGGTGCAGCCCTGAATAAAATGCAATAGCTCTAATATATCACAGTCCCTGATATATTACACAAAAGTAATAAAACATTAAGCTGAAATTAAGGTGCCCCTCTTATCATAGTAGTAGTTTTTGTAGAGAGAGAGATGCAGACAGTAGGCTGTCCACCTACTACACTGCACTGTGCATTAGATGGAGGAGCTGTACAGAGAGATCCACAGGCAGGATTGATTTCTGTGCCGTTCAGTGGTGCATTATGGGTAATCTCAGTCTCTCACTGAGCATGCTCCTGTGATTGGCCAGCACGTCATGGAGTGGGTGGGAGGTATTGTCCTTATCTTGGACAGCATCCACCTCTCTGACACCACCTTAAGGGAGCCCAGCTCTGTCCCCAGAACATTACTGGCCTTGGACTTTGTTCCTGGAGACAGATGTTGCTGTTGACTTGATTTTTCTTTTCATTTTTTACCTCCACAAATGAACCTTCATTGTCTTCGAGTGGTGTAAGAGGTCTCATGTCTGCAATCTCAGCATAGATGCATCAAAGTACATCAGAACAAACTGAACCTCAAACTTTATTCTTTCAGGAAACTGTGTGGATGTGGAGTGATGGTTCCCAGTTTGACTTCATAAACTGGGCCAGTGGAGAACCAAACAGTCCACCAGTATATTGTATACAGATAAACCATGATGGTACAAACTGAATGTGGGCCTGTTGATGAAATGTGTTTGGATTTTATATTGATTAAAGTACTGTAATCTTAGGTCTTTATAAGAACTGTGTTTTGTTCTTTTTACATTAGAAAAGAAGAAAACATTCACTGACAGACCTCTGATTTTATTTCTGTTCTTCTTCCTTTTGATTCTTATTTACAGGAGGAGGTCAATGATGCATTTATAGTGAAGGGTGCATATACAGAACAGATGACAATCCCAAATTCCCTCTGCTGTTAAAAAGGTCTTAAAGACAATCACAGCAGTTCAATGTCAGAAATCCATACAGTCTCTCTGAGATGAAGATGTTCAGCCATTCATCGTTTTTTTAATTTTTTAAATTAAATTCTTCTGAATCGTTTGTTTTTATATACTGATGTTTCATTCTCATCTATTTATTTATTTATTTAGAGAAAATACCAACAAGGTAACACATTGTTGACAGCAATGGTGGTAATATCACTTCGTACCACAAGATGGGGCAGTAATTAAATATGTTATTTATTTATTCATATCAAATCAAATCAAATCAAAATTTATTTATATAGCACATTTAAAAACAACAGTTATGATCAAAGTGCTTCACAAATTAAAAGATAAAATAAGACAGATAAAAATAAGATAAGA